>NW_012267311.1:5166446-5281097 GCF_000151885.1 Dipodomys ordii
AGGGAGGAAGGGAGGGAGGGAGGGAGGGAGGGAGGGAGGGAGGCATGCTAGGCTCTTCTAGGTCATACAGTATCACATTACTGAATCACGCTTCTCTAACTTAGGTGACAGCTACCATAGCTCCCATTATTAGACCCCATAGCCAGGAGTGTATTGCATACCTGCTGCATACCAGGATTTGAACCATTTTTTTCCAAGTTAATGCCCACATGGGTAGAGGAAATGAACCACCAGAACACTCGCTGTGGATATTCTCAGGGTTATAGGGTGATGGGTGCCTAAGGCCTCTGTCCTATCATCTCCAGATCTAGTCCACTTATCTGGTATGGACTCTGAGATGGTGCCTGATTATCAGAAGTGCCATACACAAAGCCAGCTGAATGTAGGGAGCCATCCCTCACACTATAGATATTAGAGACAAGGTCTTCACCAACTAAGGAGGATACCTAGGTCTCACCTAGCCTGGTCCAAAACTAGCTGGGAAGTGACAGACTGCTTGAGTTTAAGACCATGTCTTAATTGTACCACATGAGTCTCAGTGAATCAGGAAGAGGCTGAAAGCAAGGGCTTAGAGCCAAACTATATGGGTTCAAATCCTGAGTGTGCCCTTTCCTAAATCTGTGACCTTAACAGGTTACTCAACATCTCTGTGCCTCAGTTTCCTCCTCCATAAACTAGGAGCAATGAAAATGGCTATAAAGACTGCATAAACAGGCACATAAAGAAAGCTCAGCAAATGTCAGCCACGATGACAAAGATCCTTTACTTGTCACCAAGTCTTCCTTGGCACCCAGAATCTCATTTAATCCCCTGGAAATCCCATGACACTCATTCACAAGATGAGTACCACTGCCTGTATCTCAAATGTAAGAAAATGGTCCTGTGGAGCAAGGGACCTAGTCCAGGTCAGGCTCCTGTCTTCTGGCCCATGATTCACTTACCTTATAACACCACTTTCCTACTCTGGGCCTCTGTTTCCCCATTTGTAAAAGCACAGTTTAGACCAAGTGAGTTCTAAAGGCCCTTCCTGTCACTAAGCAGATCCACTTAGCAGACATAGGCCTTCTCTGTGCACTACACTGCACCTGGGTTCTTCAGGTTTGGGGCTTTAACGCTTTGCTCCATTCATTCAACACACCACTGTCCTCACATGTGAGGGCACCGACTGCAAAAGCAATTCAGAAAAGCAAGGCGTGCCTAAGCCAGAGAAGGTCTGGGGTGGGGGTGAGGGGAGACAAACTGGTCTTGGAGGATATTACAGTAAGAACCTAATACCAGAGGAAGGTAGGCCCTCCAGGCTGAGCAGAGACCTAGGGCTGTGGCTGAGCCAGGCCTACCATAGGGACCCCAACAGAGCACAGCAGGTGTGGGACAGGACACCAGGTATTTTTCCCTTCAAGGCTAAGACTGACTTAGCCGGGGCTGCACCGCCCCTGAGCACCAGCATCTGGTGCACAGGCTGAAGGGGGTAAACCGTGTCAGAAAGACCTGCCAGTGGCTGCCACCATAGTACCAGTGAGAGGAAACAGGGCCCACAGGAGGACAAGAGCAGAGATGACTCACAGGACAGAAATGGAAAGTCCTTGGTTCTGGCTTTTGCTTTGCCACTTGAACCATACACCTCAGCCTTTTTTTTTTTTGCTTTAGTTCATTATCAGATAGGGTTCACACTTTTGCCCAGAGCTAGTCCCAGACATTCAATCCTTCTACCTGTGGCCTCCCACATGACTAGGATCACAGGCATAAAGTTCTTGTTGGGACCTTCAAAGGTACAGCCAGCAGGCCTAAGAAAAAGATTACACAAAAAATCCTTTCTCCAATGACTTTTGCACAGTGGAAAGAATGCCATAGTCCTTATCTCTCCCTACTAACTTTTCTATGTTTTGGGCATCTCTTAGAAATGCTAACTCCTGGAATAGGAAACATTTTCTTCAAGTGTTAGCAGGAAAACTGTGAGGCCTTCCGGGAGTACCAGCCTGTGCCTAGGTGACTGGCACTCGGGACCCCTCCATCTAAGTGGCACACATCACAGGAACCCTCCCTTAGACACAGCTCTGGAAGCTACCTGGAAATAGTCACAGGTAAACCCTTAATAACTCTTTCAACAGGAAAACCTATGTGGTGGCCTTGTCCATGCTTATTCTCCTTGGAGCCAGGAGGCAAGAGGTTGGGACCCAGAGGTCTCTGAGGGAGCTCTGCAGGCCTGCAGTTTGCATGACAAGTGGGCCCCATGCTTAGTAGTCAGCTACTACTACCATACTCTACTCCACTCTTCTCCACAAGCTGCTATGTGGCCTTGGCCAAGGAATTGAACTTCTCTGATCAGAATCTCCTCTTCTTGACGATCAGTCTAATAAAGATGCTGTTTGACAACAGTTTGAATGTTCCTACCAAAACTGAAGTTTAATCTCCATCATGAAGTATTAAGAAGATGGCTACTGAATCTGACTACAATATTCAGAAGTAGAAACTTTTGGAGGTAAAGTTAAATGAGGCTATAAGGGTAGGATCCTAATATATTGGGACTGTGTTTATTTTTTGTATCATTACAGAACATTCACTACCTTGGGACTTAGCAGAAAGTCCTCACCAGCAAGAAGGAACTTCTGATCTCAAAATTCTCAGCCTTCAAAATTGTGGCTGAATCAACCTTCTTTCTTTATAAATTACTCAGTTTAGGTTCTCAGTCATAGCAACAGAAGAAAGCCTAAGGCACGTACATCAAAAGACTAGTGGGGTAATATCACTGGACGAACACAATTTCCTTCTTTCTCCTTACACCATGGAAATTGGGGAAGTTGGGGGAAAAGAGAAAAGGAAAGAGCCTCCTCTATGTACCACATTGGTCTCTAAAAGGAATTTTACAGCTTTCACTGTGTTCTTAGATATGGCAGAGGAAACCAAGACCTGGGTGTAGGGCTAAGGGTACAGAGATGTAGGTGCTATGGAAGGATTCAAACTAGGGGGACTGAAGATGCAACTACCCCATGATAATGGTAGCTTGTGTATAAGGCCATTGAAGAAACATGATGCTCAAGTTTCCATTTTAGGCTGTCTGGCTACCTTCTGCCCTATCTCCCATGCATTCAGAAATTCTGCTATACACTTGCTGTCATTTGAGTATAGACTGCCCCCTCCAAAACTCATGTGGAAATGTGGATGTCATTGTGAAGAAGGGATGCAGAGCCTCCAAAAGCTGATGAGGACAGTAAGATTGATACCATTTGAATGAGGGGGGAAAAGGGAGGAAGCCAGAGGAAGCAATTGCATGGGCAAAGGCAGGAAGGAGGGATCAGATGGTCAGCATGAGATTCCAGGGCACAGAGGACTGGGGATTCTCCTCAGCTGCTAAGAACAGAGGACTAGTGCCCTTTCTGCCTTGAGTCCAGGGTCATGTCCTAGGGGCACTCAGCCTTTAGTCTTTCTCAGAGTTGCCCACTCTGGAAAAGAAGACAGAAAATAGCCCTTAAAGTCATGTAGACCAGGCTAGGTCATTTGTAAGCTGTGTGCTCCTGAGTGTGTGGACTGGCCTTCTTACTTCTCAGGGGAAGGAAAGCCCTTCCCCTTAAGCTTATGGGGAAAACTGAGTGACATCATGGTTACAGATGGCCTTTACAAAGTGTGTGTAAGAGGATTTGAACATTCTTCCCATGGACTGTAGAGAAAATGAACTCAGCAGGGAAGAGGGAGGCTTCCCCAGGCTCCCTTCCCCAACAAAGTGTCAGAATTTTAGGGAGAATCCCCAAAACCTAAAACCCCCTCATTCAACCATCAGATTGGCCTGTCATAGATCTCTCCATTCCTCCAGCCTGTTATTTATCTTATTGTTTTTGGACTTTTGAATAAACTGTCAATCTTGGTGTACTTTGTTTTCAATATGGGCATCATTAACTAAAGTTCATTATGTGTTTAATGAACAAATTTTTCTTTGTAAAAAGTACACATAATGAAATGCACAACTGTAAATGTATTGTGACTGTATTTTGAAATATAGACCCAGATAGTCCAAAGCTCTACCAAGTCACGGAACATTTCGTGTTCCCCAGAGAGGGTGGGGGGAGGGAGGGAGGGAGAGAATTCTCTGTGACAAACAAGGGGACCTGTTCCAACTGGGAACCTAGCTACATGGGCTCCAACCTCCCGTGGGCATAGAACTCCAAGGTAAGCAAACAATCCAGATCCCAATTGCCAGCAAATGGAAGTTTCTTCAAAGCCACTAAGTAGCATGAAGCCGGGTGAATGTTCTTCACTGAAAAGAAAGTAGAGGTTTGAAATCTAGGATAAATGTAGGCTTTGCCCAAACAGCATTGTTTAACTGTAGAGCTAACTGTAAAAACTATAAAACACTAACTAAAAATAAAATAAGGGAAGCTGTGATTTTAAAATATGTGCTGGAAGTAGCTGCCCATGACTTGGTAGGGGCAGGAACATACCCAAATCAAAGGGGCCTCCAGTTTCCCTTCGCTCAAAGCTCAGAGATGGCAAGAAAGTCAAAGTTTCCTAAAATCCTCACAAGTGACAGGTAAACGGGCTGAGCGTAGCTCTTAATTAACCCAAAACGACACCTGCCAGATGATGGGGATTTGCGAGCGCGCTGGGGGCCGACCCCATCTACAGATGGTGGGCTCCCACTGCTGCTCCAGACCTCGGCCGCTGTGATTAACATAAGGAAAGTCTTTCAAAGTGACTTCGAAGCCAAGTTCTTTTTCTGAAGGAGTCAAACAGAGCTTTGAGAGAAAAATTTTTGCAAGGGAAGAGGAAGAAGGAAAAGATCTCAAAGGGGCTGTGCGAGTTCTTCTTCCTGATGGCTGTGTAGAACTGAGTGATACTCAGGAATCTGTGGGTATGTGGTATTGCTTCCTAAAACTATTCATGGGGAGTGTGATTAAAACCATGGCACCACACGTAGGTACGTACCATCACACACACACACATATAAATACACATACACCAGTAGGTACTTCATTACATTATATAATATAAATCACATATATACAGGCAAGTCATATACCTATATGTATACACAGGTGTTTATATTGAATAATATGAATACCATATGTACATGGACAGGTGTGTAGATATGTATGTATGTATGTATGTATGCAAAAACATAGGCACTGGATTCTGGTACTCAGCCAAAGCCTCTTTGAATGTTCTTGAGCAGCTCATTTTCCATCAAGCCTCAGTTTTCTCATCTGTCAAAGTGGTATATATGGAAAAGACCTCCAGGAGGCTTCTCTTTGCTGTCCTCCCTGAACTTGCGAAGAGCCTTCCCTCACTCCATAGCAAGATCTTCCCAGGCTCCAAACAGGAGATGAAAACCTGAGCTCAGTAAAGGTCAGCCTTGTCAACCCAGACAGCCCAGCACACCATGCATCGATCCACTGCTGCAAAAAACCTCTTCTCCCACCAGCTCAGCCCTTCAGAAAAACAAGGAAGAGAAAAACCAAGAGAGAGGGCAAGCATGTGGGAGAGAATGCACAATGTATCTCACTTCCACTCTCCCTGAGAGCCACAGACTTTGAGGCTGAATGGCAGTTCTGGGTAGGTCACAGGGTCACAGGGTAGAGGAGACCAAGCCTGAGCTTGACCCTGCCACTGGCCAGCCAGGAGGCCATTTAATGATCTTTGTGAGCCTCAGTATTGTACTCCACAAAGAAGAGGCGACTCTGTCCACTTTCTGTCTCCATACCTGTAAAAAGCCAAATGCAAAGATCCTTCTGGAATTCACTGATACATTATAGCACCTCCACCCCAGGCCACAGGTCACATGCCCACTCCATCAGCTGATAGTCTACCAGAGGCATGAATGCCCTATAGCCACAAGCCAGCAAGTTAAGTCTACTTTCTTGTTCTTCCAGACTGACTTCACATCTCTGTGCCCTGTCTGGCCTTTGGAAGCATTTCTGCCTGAGACTCCTGATTATCTTACAGCACCCTTTGAATAGTTCTGGTCTCATTGTATTCTACTCTCTTGTTGTGGTCATATTCCAAAACTCTGTCCCATTCTGCCTTCATCTATGCTAAGCAAACAGTAGTTAAGATGATCTCAGTGGCTCTCTGCAGCCTCAACAGGGTGCCAGATAACACATGATTTGTGTATATGTGGGTGTAGCAAGGGTGGGCCTAGAACTTGGCATCTGACTCTTAGAGCATTGCAAAAACTCAGCTTCATGTAGTCACAGGCAGCTTGCTTGTAAAGGCCAGAATTCAGAATATATCATGCAGGTAGTCAAGGCCCTTCAGAGTTTGCCATACATAGATCTTCCCAGACACATCTTCTACTGACCCATGCCACATGCTATGTTCCAGGCTCTCATACAACCTACAGTTCCCCACGCATGCTCTGGAGAGCCCTTAGAGGAGGAAATAGCTCCATCTGCATGTGCTGTCTCCTTCAACTGTCTTTCCCTTCCTCATGTTCAATCTTCCAACTCATCGAGACCCAGCTATCAAACTGCCTCCTCCAGGAAGCTCTTTGGACCAGTCATCCCCACTGAGAAAATCCTCCACTTTTCCCTGAATCCCCAGCCCCAGGTCCATCACTATACTTTCTGGCTAGACTAAGATCCCTTTGTGATCCAACTTTGTTCTCCTTACTGTTGAGTCTGTGGTTCCTCCTCATGTGAAGGAAACAAAACTGACCTTCAGTGATCAACTGAAGTCTGGGCCCTGTCCACAGCCCACCTACTTTGTCCAACACAGAGCCCTTAAGATGTTCCTTCTCAGAGACAGAACGAAATGAGTCGTTTAGATAGAAGAATCAGTGAAACAGCAGTCCTGAGTAGAAGCAGGAGACAGATGCAGAGAGAGGGAGGAAAACACATGGAGGAGAAGTGGCCTAGCTCACAGCAGGCCTAGCATGGGCGCTCTCCTGAGAGGCTTGGAGGCTCCCACCTAGATCTTGACAGTCCTCCCTGCCATGTAATGACAGCACTAAATTTAGCTTACTCTCAAAGAGCACAGAAATAAAAATAATTCTCAAAGAAAGGAGAAAAAATATTGGTAGTTGCAGCGCAGAAAAGAACAAGGTCAGACTTGGAAAGCAGTATGGAGGTTCCTCAAAAGACTCCACATAGAGCTCCCCTATGACCCAGCAATCCCACTTTTGGGCATTTACCCAAATGACCACAAACAAGATCATACTAAAGCTACCAGCACAACTATGCTTATCACAGCATTATTTACCATAGCTAAGACATGGAACCAACCCAGATGCCACTCAGTAGATGAATGGATCAAGAAAATGTTACACACACACACACACACACACACACACACACACACACACACACTGGAATTCTATGCCTCCATTAGAAAGAACGACATCGCCCCATTTGTTAGGAAATGGAAAGACTTGGGAAAACTTATATTAAGTGAAGTAACTCAAAGAAACATAGGTCTTATGGTTTCCCTTATTTGCAATAACTAGAATATGTCTGGGACAAGCAGAAAAGGTCAAAAGCTATGACCAAAAACATGACTAGATAAGATGATGTTAAGCAAAATGAACCCCAAGATAGGGACAAAGTGATTTTTTCTTTCTTGCTATTGTTTCTAATGTATTTATAATGTACCATGTGATTTTTTATTTTTTTGTATGTTCCTCCCCCATGGTATAACCCCTTTTTTCACTGTATATGATGTCAGTGCCCTGTATCTTGTATATACACTTCTCTAGCTTGGGGAGGGAAAGGGAAAAAACAAAATGCTTAACTAGGGATACAGGTTGACCCATTGTAACAATGAGATGTACAAGACACTATGTTGAAAAATGAACTTTACAATTTAGGTGGGGAGGAGGAGGGGAAGGGCTGGGGAGTGTAGTTGTGGAGGTGGGGAGGGAAGGGAGGGTAGGGGGTAAACAAAGGAGGAGGTAACAATGCTTGATAGGAAATGTACTGATTACCTTGCTCATGTAACTGTAACCCCTCTGTACAGTATTTTTACAATAAAAAAGTATTTAAAAAAAAAAAGAAGGTCAGGTAAAAGAAAGCTAGGTTAGAAAGTTGGAAAGGTTCTAATTTTTTTCCTAGGGACTTTTTTCTGTACTTACTTGGTCATTGGAAGATGCTCAATCTGAAAACTTCCTTTGTGTGACCAGACTGTTGCTAGAAGGCCCTCCTCTCCTGGGGCCTAACCTTCAGGCCCTAGGTTTCATAGTTTGGCTGAAGTAACGCTGACATAATCTTGTGTTCATTTTCAATCAGTATAACAAATACCTGAGATAATCAACTCGAAAAGAGAAAAGGTTTGTTTTGGTTCACAGTTCTGGAGGCTCCAGTTTATGCTTCATTGGCCTGGGTGCTTCTGGGCCCATGGCAAAGCAGCACGTCTTGGTGGAAGCATGTGGTGGAACAAAACTGCTCACCTCATGACCAGGAAGTGAAAGAGAAAGAAGAGACCCAAGTCTCACAATCCCCTTCAAGGCCATGCTCCTAATGACTTAAAGACCTTCCACTAAGCCCAACTCTGAAAGGCTCCATCACTTCCTAACAATTCCATAGGATAATGACCAATGCTTTCACATATGGGCCTTTTGAAGAGGCCGCTCCAGATCTAAACTACAGCAGTTCCACAAAAAGAAAATCCCATTCACACATCCATGATGCCTGTCTAATAAGCTCACAGGTTCTATTGTGACCAGCCCCAGACGGATTTATTCACACTAACTGTCCGAACATACTTGTTTTGTTCTACTCATAGCAGCTTTAACATTGGAGTGAATGATTAAGATGGTGGTGTAGGGGAGAAAAAGATCCCCCCCCCCACACAACGTTGTATGATTCCTGATAGACTGCATACATGAACTTGGGAGACATTTACATCACATCTCTGATTTAGAGAGTACCTTTTACTTCTAGCTGACCATGTGGTAATGTGCTTTGCTTGGGCAAATCCATTCTATACATCACTTACAGTGGTCCCTCTCCATTCAGAGTTCTGTGCTGGCCCTGTGGAGGGCACAGTAAGATGAGCCCAGTCCACAATCCTCTAAGAAGTATCTCTGGTTCAATGGTGATTCTTGGACCCAGAATGAGACATTTGGCTGCTAGCAAGGGATGAAGTGGATCTAGAAGCAGAGTGGAAGTTGAATTTGTCTGATAATGAGAGTCAAGAGGGCTTTTTATAAGAAGTGCCTGTAATCTCAGCCTCAAAGGGCATTGAAATGTTCTCATTTTGTGGATTCCAAAATCTGTCCCTGTATACCTGCTAGTCCAGGCTATATTTTGAAGAATTGAAGTGTGGAGGAAAGTCCCGGTTTAGCAGTATACAGGGTGCTCTGGGCTATAGATTGGACACTGAATGTCCTCTCCAAAATTTATGTGTTAAAGGCTTGGAGTTCAGGCTGACATTACTGGGAGGTGATGTGGACTTTGAGAGATTATGCTTTGTGAATGGCCCTCGAAGGAGATTGTAGGGCCTTGTCCCACCATCCTCCCTCCCTCCCTCCCTCCCTTTCTCTCTCTCTCTCTCTCTCTCTTTCTCTCTGCTTGTCTCTCTGTCTCTGTCTCTCTATCTCTTTCTCTCTCTCTTCTATCTCTCTGCTTCCTGGCTCATGATGTAAACTGCAGTACACATGCCTACCTGATGTGCTGCCCATGTCAAAGACTCAAACCAATAAGGCTATCCCATCCTGGATTTGAACCTCCAGAACCATGAACTCAAATAAACCTCTTTTCCCCCCATAATTAGACTATCCCAGGTATATTGGTTTAGTAACTTGAAGCTGATTTAAACACCTAAGATAGAATGGGCCTAAGATCCAACTTTCTTTTCAGCTTGCCTCCAGTTCATGTATGACACTGGCTGATAAACCTAGGAACTCTGACAGTTCTGCACCACATCATGGCTTTTACAGCTAATTATTAAAAGGCAAGTTTGATCTTCTGCACAGGTCCCAAGAGCACAGTGGATTCCTCACTGTTTTGACAACTGGATGGCCATTAACAGCTCCTGGACTTAAAGCCAGTTAGTCTTGGTTATAGTCAATTGGTACCTATTTGAGTGGCCTTGGAAAAATTACTTTACCTCTTCCCCAGAGCTGTTCACCCGAAGTGTGGCTATTACAACACTCTTAGGGCTAAATTAAAATTAGTGTAAATCAAAGAAAGTCCTTTGTGAATTAAAAAGCATTATAAGTACAAGGGACTAGTTGACATTTAACTTAGTCCTTGGCACACAGTATGTGCTTTGTGTGGCTGTTGAAAAAATGGATATACAGGTGTTTTTCTCATATTTCAACAAGTGTCTAAAATTCATAGTCAGAAGGGAAACTTCAGACTGTACTAGATTTTAGGCATGTCCCTTCCATGTTCACGTAGTTTTAGTTTCCCCAAATGGACAATGGTGAGGTAGGAAGAAGACAAGATTGGTATCTGGTGTTTTTATAGCTGAGGAATATTTCCCAGCCCCTCAATATACAGTGACACTTTGCTTGCTTATTATACAATGTATCCAACCTCTACCTTTTAAAACTTTTCCATGAATACTTGTATGTGTGTATGTATCTGTGTGCTAGTCCTGGGGCTTGAACTTAGGGCCTTGGTGCTATCTATGAGTTTTTTTTGCTGAAGGCTAGTGCTCTCCCACTTGAACCATAACTCCACTTCCAGCTTTTTGCTGGTTAATTATAGATAAGAGTTTCCTAGACTTTCCAGCTAGGGCTGGCTTAGAATCCCAATCCTTAGATCTTACCTTCCTGGGTAGCTAGAATTATGGGCATGAGCCACCAGCACCTAGCGCAAAACTTTAAAAAAAGGGATGGGGGGGGGAATAGACCATTTCTAGCAGACTTATTGTGAAGCTAAAACAAACCAGCAGCCCCCATATGCAGAAAAATTGCTCTCTAGCTCAGGTTTCTGATAACATTCCCAAGACCCTCAAGGACTCCCCTCAGCCAGGGCCAGCCCACAGGCCAAAGCCTGTGGCCTTGAATTGGTCAGCAGCAACAGAGCCTCCTTGTCAGGAACCACCCTCCCCCCCCCGCCCCGCAATGCCCTGGCCTGGCTGGGCTGGCATTAAGGCCTGAGCGTCCTGCCGCTGACTAATGAGACAGGGGTGAAGGTGTCATACCTTGCTGGGAAGTCACAGTGCTCATCCCGACCTGCACTGCCTGCCATCAAATTTTAATGCTGCTGCTGACATATTTATGGAAAGCCTCACCAAGTGTTTGCGAGGAGACCAGACAAGATTTACCTCCACAATTACTACCACAATGTGTGGCTTCGCTGTGCTCTGGGAACTCAGTGCATGGAGCCCCCAGCCCCACTGCGCCCTGAAGAATGCACTCAATTCTGTACACCTTTCCTGCCCCCAGCATGCAGGGCCCGGGAATGGGAGGCAGAGATGAATCAGACACGGTTCCGGTTCCTGCCCACGGAGAGCCCACAGTCTGCAGGAGGGTGTTGCACACACATAAATTACCTGCATCCCCAGTGGCAAGGGGCCAGTGTGCCGAGACAGAACCAGAGGCAGCCTGGGGCCGAAGCAGGGGCAGGGGGATGCTTTCCTCCCATCAGAGTTAGGGTCAAAAGAAAACCAAAGATCAGGGGTTCTTGGGCCCACCCAGTTGCTTTGGATCTCCTGGTCACTCTTCCACCGTGGAAGGGCTCCCCAGAGGTTCTCCATGCCTCCCACTGCTGGCTTCAAAGACTCATTAAGTACCCTCTTCCTTCAGTCTTTTGGGGTTCCCTCTCCCAAAGCTGTGAGTGGAATGCGCCCTGCCTATTCTGCTCACCCCTTCTCAACACGTCAACAACTTGCCTTCTCTTCCAGTTTCACCAGTCCCTGCTGGAGGGAGGCCAGCAGGAGCAATGCTTCCCGGGCTGGGGTTGGCAAATGGGGAGGGGGGAGGAGAAACACATCCTGGCTGTGTGTGAACCACCTGCAGAACTTTAAAACTCCAGACCCCAGGCCACACCCCAGGCTAGTTCACTTGGATGTCTTGGGGGTGGCACCAGTTTATTTGTCCAGAAAATACCAATGCACAGAAACTGTGAGAACCGGAGTGCAGTAACCTAGCCTCAGTGAGTATCACCTGCCGTGTCCAAGAGCTGTTAGGTGTACAGCATCATGGGTCCATCAGAGCCTTACTGAACCAGACTTGGGAGGTGATACACAACTGCTGTGAAGCTTGGGGGAGTACTGAGCCACCTTCCCAGCCCCTGCAGTTCCATTTCTATCACAAACTCATGGTAGTCAGATCCTTCCCAAGTCCATGCCTCAGTTACCCAAGAGTGTAAGGAACAGGTCCACCCCGAAGTTGGCTGTGCTGATGAAAATCCCTCAGTGCCACGAAAATTTCTCAGTGCCACTTACCCGTGTGCCTGCTGTAACCTAGCTGAGAGGCAGCTCTGATGGGAGGAAGCTAGAGGGAAAGGGGGAGTTAAGGGGCCAAAGAGGAAAAGTGAAGAAGCTTTCTGAGCATACTGGGGTAACCTGCTATGGATCTTCATGTTGGGGGGCCTCCCTTGATGCTAGATGCTTAATATCTCACAGTTCCATATTCATCTACCAGATACGGCTTCAAGACCCTGAGGACATAGCCCTGAGCAGATCTGACTATAGTCCTGGCCCTCTTAGAGCTTATGCTCTCATGGTACAATTAGACATTAAGTACCCTGAGTGAAAAACAAACATACGCTATGCTGCATAGTGCTAAGGAGAAATCAGCAGATGATTGAATAAATGTTAAGGAGGAAAATTTTTAGACAAAATGGGTAGAGATGGCTTCACTAACAAGATGATTTTGAATCAAATACGAAAGGAAATAAATGGGAGTTCATAATGTGAATATGTATGAAGAACGCTCCAAGGTAGGAAAGAGCAAGTACAAAAACCCTGAAGCAAGAATGAGTGAGGTGTGCTGGTGGACCAACAAGGAGGCCTGTGTAGCTAGAGAAAGAGAAGTAGGAGGGAAGAAGGATATAAGGCCAGGGAGGGAAGTGGTTAGGGGAAGTCAAAGAAGGATTTGGCCTCTACTCTGAGAAGGAGGGATATGATGTGAATCAGGTTTAGTCAGGCTGCTATGCTGAAAATTGATTGTATAGCACAAGGTTGACAGGGAGAAAACCCAGGAAAGCCACTGGAAATATTTATTGAGGGACTGACCCATCTACAGAGTAGAAACATTTCACTATTTGGGACCTGATGACATAAGGCTTGGAAGTGCCAGTCTGTGTGAGCATACAAGAGATGGTCAGCTAGCCAAAGCCAAGGGCTTTGAATCCAAGTACCTTGGATTCTAGTCCTGGCTATGTATGACCTAGGCCCAGCCCTTCCCTCTCTGTAAGCCTACCACAGAAGCAATGTAAAAGGTTCAGTAAAGTTGTAGTGAGGATACCAGAGAGCTTAGATATGGAAGCTGGGTAAACCAAGGCAGGCGTGAGCAAGACAGGCAGCCTATCGGTGACACACAGAAATGCAAGGGGCAAGGTGTACCACTTCTCCACTAGAGGGAGTAGTTCTCCCTCAGCAGAAATGAAGTTTGCAAGATTTGGCCTCACTTTGTCCAGAGAATGGAAGAAGTCCCCAGTGTGGCGGCCCCAGAGTGGGAACGGATGTGTGCCCTGAGATGTGGCAGGGATCCTGTGGTTGGCAGGACATTTTCTCTCTGGAAAGCATCTGAGGCTATCTAAGAGGTTAATGCATCCAACCTTGGATCATTCTCTTTCCACAACCCAAGTAAGTAAGCCAAAGGGTAAGTGCAGACAAAAGACAACAGGGAAGGGAAAAGCTACCCATGGTTCAAGGCTTTTGGCTTAAAGTGTGCAGTCCCATGAGTCTTGGTTCACAGCTCTACGTGCAAGTGTGCATGTATGTGGTGTACAAATGTGTGTGTGTGTGTGTCCCTGAGCATGTGATCTGGATCAGGTCTGGACTGAGTGGCCCTATGACACAGCAGGAGCTCAAGCTCATGAGCTGATGAAGTACTCAGAGTCTCTCTTACCACTCCATTTACCTAAAAGTTTAAAAGGCCCAAGATAATCTTAATATAGACAGAAGGGAGAGTACAAGCATGTTGGGATAACTAGGTTGTTTACTGTACAAGAGCAGCCATCTAATTGGTCAAACAGGGACTGGGATTCACTGTACTCTTCACTCACAATACTCCGAATCCTGGCACCAGGCTGCACTGGAAAGGACAAGATCCTGAGAAATGATCATCTAGGACAGCCCACAGGAAGTTCTGAGTACCAGCAATCCTTCCCACAGTAGCTTCTTTATTGAGAATAGGAAAACAGTTATAGTCAATCCTCAGAGTCAGGAACTCCTGCACCCATCTGGGTTCCCTTCTTTCAACCTGTATTTATTTGGTACCAAGAATATGCCAAGCACTGCAAGGGGAACAGACCACTTCCAGATGAAAGCATCCTGTTTCTCACAGCAGATGAAGCTCTGGAAAGTGTGGTTCACATCACTAGGCAAAAGTATGATCTGGCTCGTGGCCTACTGCACTTTTCTTTCTTTTTTCTTTTTTTTATAATATATATTTTTTATTGTAAAGGTACTGTACAGAGGGGTTAAAGTTATGTGAGCAAGGTAATGAGTCCATTCCTATGGAGCATTGTTACACCCTCCTTTTTTCTTATTCAAAGAGCTCTGAGACTAGGGGTGTAGCTCCGTGGTAAAGTGCTCACCTAGCATGTACTGAGGCTTGCCAGAATATTTTTAGTAGTTGAAGATCAGCCTGGGCAACATCATGAGACCCTCCCTACAAAAGCAGGGAGAGTGGACTTGGAAAGGGGACTGGGCTCTGTCTTGGTGCTGTAAGTTACAAGGTGCCTCAACTGCCTTCTCTGTGAACCACACCCACCTCATCACAGGGCAATCATGAAAGGCAGTGGAGCTGGGAAATGGAAGAAATTGGCTCTGGGATGACACAGAGAAGTTCTCAATGTTGCCACTGCTATAAAGAAGACCAAACAACTCAGGAAGCAGAGATACGAGGATCTTTTGGCCCTAAATCAATGTTAGAGACTCCCATTTCAACCCAGAGGCCGGGTCTGGTGCTGTGCACCTGTCATCCCTGCTATTTAGGAGGTGTAAGTAGAAGGACTCAGGTCCAAGGCCAATCTGAACAACAACAACAAAAAAGAAGACCCTGTGTGAAATATGGCTAAGGCCAAAAATGTCTAGGGTATGGTTCAAATGGCAGAGTCCTTGCCTAGCAAGTTTGAGGCCTATATACCAACCCCAGTACAAAAAAAAATAAGCCAGCAAGATTACACCCAGGACAAAGATGCAGAATGAGGCCTGAGGGAGAGGCTGACCTCTCTCAAAGCCTGGCAAACCAGGACGTAGGAGGTTAGCTGAGTTAAGTCCTGGCCTCACATGTCCCAGCCTCTTCTATTTACCAGAGGAAATCCATGCAAGGTCCCAGACAGCAATGGTCTAGTGGAGGAGGGAACTTGATCCTTATGTATGTGCAAGTGGGAGAAGGTACCCCAGCGTCTCATGGGGCTACTCACAATTCACCAGCTGGGAGGGTCCCTATGTCCTGGCTGGACTCTGAGTCAGGGGTTAGCTACCTCTCCATCCTTACTTGCTCCCATCGCCCCAGACAGCAAGGGCTGGTGGGCTAGCCTCCCTCTCTCCCCCCCTCCCAGCCCACCTGCCTGCCTGCTTCCTCTGGCCGGCCAGCATGGTGGCAGGCCTTGCCTGCTCCCTGGGGAGCCCGCTGCCAGGCCTGATGGCGCTGACGGAGGGAGGGAGGCCGCCAAGCTGTCAGTCTGGAGGTGCCCCTCAGAGCCCCTCCTGGCTGGAGCGAGGAGGGTGGGCCGGCGCCAGAGCCAGGCTGTCAGGGCCTTCACAGAGACGAGGCCGGAGAGGCGCTGCCTGACAGCTCGCCCACCGAATTAGGACCATTTGCATGCTAATTTCCAGCGCTCTAACGGGCTGGCAGGCTGGCTGGGGTGTGTGGAGTACGCAGAGAGAGGCTCACCTCCTGCCCGCCCCGTGATGGAACAATGCTTGACTGATCTAGCTGCGTTAACGAGCAAATTATGGTAATTTTGTTATTACAAATGCATAGAAATTTCCAAAGCAGGCAACCATTCAGGGTAGCTCCCTGCTCCTCCCTGCTCCTAAATACAGAGCCCCCTGTTTGTACACATGGGCCTGCTACCCACTTCAAGCAGATTTCCAGGGGTCATGCTTCCTTCAGAATCCTCCCAGGGAGGCCTAGGGTGAGCTAGGCCACCAATCAGACCATCTAACTCTGCAGGCAGCCCCGAGTTGCTATGCCTTCCCACCTCCCCCTGCATAAACCTTATCTATCTATCTATCTATCTATCTATCTATCTATCTATCTATCTATCTATCTATCTATCTATCTCTCTATCTCTCTATCTCTCTATCTATTTATAGTTTGTCTTGGAGTATCTACCAGGTTTATGCACCTATATTCCAGCAAGATCACCACATTCAAGCCAGTTCTGTCCATTCTGAGCTTACAGGTAACATAGTTCAATTTCACAGATACTAATGGATTCTGGGAAATCCATTCAAAGATTTCCTGTGTCCACACTGTGAACTGGACTCAGCATTAATGAGAAGCTCAGAGATTGTCGAATGAATGAATGAGAGAATGAGTGAGTGCAGAGGAAAGGAAGAGAGGTAAGAAGAGGAAAAAGAAGTAGGGAGAAGGGAGAGGAAGAGAATAAAAGGAAGAAAGGAGGTTAGGGAGAAAGGAAAAGAAAAAAGTAAAACATAGCCCTGAAATGAAGACAATCAAGAAAGACTCATCTAATACGTTCACTAGCAGTGAATTAACCCAAGATGTCATCAGAGTTTATCTGCCCATTGGCAACTGTTCATTATTATAATTGTCCACGGTAGAAATTACAATTTGTCCCACTTTTCCTGGTGATCTTCTTGATGAAAGGTGTGGTCTTGCCTGATGCTGGTGGCTCACATCTATAATCCAAGCTACTCAAGAGCCTGAGATCTGAGGATTGAGGTTCAAAGCCAGCTCTGGCAGGAAAGGCCATGATACTCTTATCTACAACCAACCACGTCAAAACTGGAAGTGGAGCTCTGATGCAAAGTGGTAGAATGTGACCCACAAGCTTAGGGACAGTATCCAGACCCTGAGGTCAAGCCCCAGTCCCAACAGAAAAAAAAATAAATAAAAAGAATGTGGTTTAGGGAAGACATGCTCTAGAATGCCTCCAGAGGACTATTTCCAAGTATGTGTGGGTCCCCAGAGGGAAGTATGGGCTACTTTAGGACCAAAGCTAGGCCCAAAGGACACTCTGAGACGCCATCCTTTGCTCCATGTCAGAAGTCAGTGAGTCAGCTTTTAGGAGCTGGGGTGGGCCTGTGTCCACTCCCAGGTTCCCACATGGAACACTGGCAGCCCTCTTATTTCATGACAGGGATTTCAGGTAGGGCTGTTACTAAAAGGTCAAGAAGCTGCCTCAAATCCATTTTGGAAGTCTGTGGAGAATAAATCACCAATTACAGAGGAAGCCAGCAGTGAGGGAGGTTGGCTTTTGGTGGTGCACTTGAGAGGCAAAAGTCTAAATAGAAACCGAGACTTTGTGACCTCCACAGGGATGAGGGGGTGGTCAGAGTGTTCCATTTGTCTGATTTTCTAATTGGACCACAACTTCCAAAGAGAAACTGAACCCTGGGAACGAAAAGACTCCTTTCTTTTTGTCCTGACTCTGGTGAAAAGCAGAGTGAAAGACGCTGGCCCCTGGTTGTGTCCTGGCTCCCAGGCGCTGTCCCAGGCCCCACCTCCGCTGACCTGGGGAGGTCTCTGCCTGCACCAGCTCGGGTGTGACAGGGAAGTCCATGAGGAGGAGAGTCTAAGGCCCTGGGCCTGGGAAGAGATCTGTACTGAAGGGGAGCACAGAGAAGGATGGGGTCCTGAATTGATCTCCTCTGAGCTGGGGGTTAGGAGGTGGGGGGTGGAGTTAGGAGGTGGGGGGTGGAATCTAGGCCTATCCCATTAACACCACATCTGCATGAGGTGGGGAAACAAATGGCATCTTCCTGTGCCTCAGGGAGAACTGAGCAGGTTGGGGACAATAAGACAAGCTGCTGCCCAGGCAAGAGGTCAGTGGAGCTCTTCCTTTGACTTGCCCTGGGATCCTGCCTGAGCAAGTCCTCTCCTCATCCCCAGCTGCACACTCCACCTATCCATCCACCATTGGGAGTGAAGTGCAGCAGATGCACAAAGTTCTTCACTAGCCCCTTGGGAGGGATGTATTAAAACATACCCCATACTCCACAGATATCCCAATCCAGGCCTAGGCTCACTACCTGGCATACTTCTTTTAAAAGCTTTCAGAGCCCAGGGAAACCTCACTTAAGGCCTTTGCTGAGTAAATGCTTTTGTGGTAGTTGTACAGCCCCCTCCCCCACCAGCTCAATATCCCCACAAAAGATCCTGGGAGATGGTGAGTGGTACTTGATCTCCTGCCTTGAGCAAAGTAGAGACCAGTGACTGCATTCATTTTTCTACTGACATATTCCTGGGCATACTTTCTAAAGGAATCTTCCTCCCAGAGTGCTCTTGGAAAGGCTCCATGCAAAATTCTATGGGCTCTGGGGATCTTCTTCAATTTAGGACCCCTTGGTACGGGCAAAATACCTCCTCTTTTCTCAAATGTAGTCAGGCCACGCCCTTCTCTGGTGCCACATAGAGAAAATCCATTTTTAGACAAGAACTCAGTGTGGCTATCAGTCAAATTATCTGTCAACATCCTTCTTCATCATCCAACCTTGACTACCCCCCAGCCATGTGGCCTAAGCCTCAGTCTGTACATCTGTAAAATGGGGCTCACATCTGTGCTGGCCTCTGGCTACCCCAAAGGCTTGCTGAGATAAGAGGCCTGGAAACTGTAAAGGTCTGTGCAGGTAGGAAGACTTTTTAAATGGCCATAGCTGTCCTATGTCCTGCTCCAGCAGTACAACGCCCAAGGCATTTCTGACTTGCGGAAGCTCTTTAAACAAAAGGATCTGATCGTGTTATTGTCCTTTTACATTTTCTTTCTTCTTCCTTTTATCTCTTTCCCAGCTCCTCGCTCCTTCCCTCTTTCTTCCTCTTTCTTCAACCCTGGATTTAAGTCCTTTATTTGTGCCTCTGCACATAGACTCCATATAAAGAAAATTCATTTGTTCAGGGTCACCGCGTGGTTTTTCATTAAAAACAAATTACCCGCATTCAGGGAGGACATCTGGGCTTCCAGGGTCCCATTAATGACTATATTTCCAGCCTTTCCGGCCCGGTTGGGCTCCCCTTGCCTGTCACCCTGTGTTCCCGGGGCCTCCAGGAGGACAATGAGAGTGACAGTCAAGTGAAAGGGAAAACATGAGGGATGAGGGTGAGAGGCAAGTCCCCTGAGAGGGGAAGGAGGGAAAAGTGAAAAAAATAAATAGCTCAAACAGAGGGTAACAAGGGCCATTGTCTTCACATCTTCCAGAGCAAAGCCAGAGCAAATACTGCAGGGATGAGGCGTGGGTGCATTTAAGAGGAGCTTGAGCCCTGTGTAATTCATGCTGCACCCTAAGCCCTTAACTTCAGACCAGCCAAAAGACAGAGGCAAGAGAGCTACATTCCAATAAATTCCACCGGTCTCCACTAAGCACCAATGGCGTGCAGGGACTGGGTAATGGATTCTGAGTGGAGTTGCATGCCAGGCCTGGGTGCTTAGAAGCAACCAGGAGAGGGAAGTACTTAGTCACTACAGCCCTGACCCAGCAGATCCTGGACAGTGCCCTGAGGATGCATCCCAGTGGGAGCCAAGGTCCCTGTAGGAGGAGGAGGCTAAGAAGGACAGGTCCGACAGGGATAGATTACAGCTGGAGGGAGACAGGAATAAACCAGAATTGAAGGGTATGTTCCCTAGGGCCCTGGTAGGAAGTCTTTTCCGAGCAATGAAGGTGCCGGGTCAAGAAAACCATCTGCAGCCCAAAGAGAGCACAGAGAATTAAAGCCCATCCACTTGCCAAGAGTTTATCAAACAGGCTCCATTCTACTCTTGGTCTTCATGGGCTAGGTGGATTTGAGATGCAAGTACCATGCGCCAGGCCAGCTACTTCTGGATGGGCTGTGTGATCCCAGCTAGAGACCAGCACTGGAAGATCTGTCAGCTTGTCTCTGAAATGGAAAGAAACATTCCAACCTCCAGGTGCTTCGAATGCAGCTGGAGGAAACAAGTGTGTGTGCCTCTACAGACTGGAGAGCATTATGAAGGTTTGGGGAGGGGGTTGGATTATTGGTAGAATTAATTTATGAGCATGGGCAATTGGGCCGCATATAAGAACACTTTCATTTTGAAAGGCAGGAACACCCACTGACTCTCATTGTCCCTGAGGACTTCATGCTCTGCATAGAAATAGCTCCGATCCAGTGACCTTTGGGGTTGGAGGCAGAGCTGGTCCAGCTAAGGACTGGCAGTGGATGAGGGCTTAGAAGCATGGGGCTATAGATTTCTGCAAGTCAAAGGGAGTAAAACACAGATGCCCCAGAGGACAAAGCTAGGTTTAGAAGGACTCCAGTGTGTATTGAAGCAGAACAGGTCTCAGAACTTTCCTACACATCAGCCCTCACTCACCAAATGGCTCATTCCACATCCTCCCTCATCGTGGCCCACTGCTAGCAGGTTTCTCCAAGAACAGTCCTGAGAACTCTCCTTCCACAGATCCCTCCCTGGTCCCCTGGCCAGCAAACTTTGCTGTGCCCTTTACCTCCCTATTCTTGGAGATAGTGACACTCTCTCAATCTTGGCACAACTATCAGTAGAAGTACTTTCAGACATTCCCTCTCTCACCTTCGTATAGAATCCTGGTACCCTCCATGCCTAAAACCTGCATCTCAGCTGAACTCGCCTATTCCTTTGTGTGTTCCCAGAGTCTCTGTGCTTATCCTGTCACCACACCTGTGACTCTCTAGGTCCTTACTGACTTGCCTGACAAGGATTATATCTGGCACGTGTAGATGCTCAATAAATGTTGAAAAGAAGGAAGGAAGGAGAGAGAACAGGAAGGAAACATGGCTATTGACACCTAGATCAGCTCAAGGCCTTACCAGTATTCACTGTAGTCAATAGGGCTTAACAGGAAATCAGAATCTCTCCGAGGCCCTGCCTCCCTAGCCATTCAGATACCACTCATGAAAACCCCTCTTTACCCCACCTTACAGTACATTAAATGCACAATATATTCAATGCCATCATCATCATGAAGATTATTTTTATAATTTTGCTTCTGAAATTTTTGGCTCTAGCAATTTAGTTCATGATTAACTATGATTTCTCAGCAATTAAAGCACAGGCGAAGAAACCCCTGCAAAGGGAGAAAATCTCACCTAAAATTGTTTTCAAATGTAATGAAATTTTTATGAGCTCTCAATTGAATAGTTAATGAAGTCAGTGTTACAATGTGTAGGCATTTCATGTAACATTTATTAATGGCAGCTTCCTAGTTTCCTTTTTACTTTTATAGGCAATTGGAATTTTGTTCAGGCCTCAGATTCTTGTAAATTCCTGAAAAACTCTTAGGCTTTTAGCCTGGGGCCTGTCTGGGGCGCTGCACCCTGTTCATAGTCTGGCAGGTGTGTGTGTGTGTTTGTGTGGCAGGGGAGTAAAGGGGATATTATAGACAGCTTGTGGGGGAACATCTGCCTCTTCTTGCAGGAGCTCAGGTCTAATCGGACTAAGATTCCTTTACAAGTAGTGGGAGAAAAGCAGAAAGACAGAAAAAAAAAGAATAAAACTGCTCTTGTTTAGTTGAGGAAGAGGCTGGTCTGAGCCCTGGACACCCTTGGATGGGAGCCCTAATACATGGTAGGGAGGGGTCCCACCACCATCAGAGACTTGGGAAAACATGTGACCCCCAAGTCAGAGCAGTTCCAAACACAAAGGCATTTGTGCCCCCAGGACCTCCAGTACAGTATCAGTATAATAAGGTACAGGTGTTTCCAGGCACCTGGTTTGGGGCACAGCACATGATAGTCCAGAAATGGCCTTCTCATTTCACAACTCCAAACCTGAAGGGAACATGGAAGTATTTATCATTCCTTTAGAACAGAGGCAGCAGGGCCGGAGGAGTCCTACAGTTCATCTAGAGGTGACACCAGCAGGCCGGAACTTACTGTCTTAGCAACCCTGGAATGACAGGACCAAGGGACCCCCTGGGGAGTATCCAGTTCAGTGTCTCTACTCCCTGCCTCGTGTTTTAAGAGAGAGCAGGAAGAGGGCAGGGCAGGAAGTTGCTGCTTGTCATTCCAGCTACTGAGGAGGCAGAGATCAGACTGTCCAGAAAAGAATGAAAAAAAAAAAAAGCCAAAGCCAAAAGGAGGACTAAGGGTATGGCTTAAGTGGTAGAGTTCCTGACTAGCAAGTCAGAGACCCTGAGTTTACACTGTAGTAGGAGAGAGAGAGAGAGAGAGAGAGAGAGAGAGAGAGAGAGCATGCCAGAGAGCCCAAAGTTCACTATGAGTATAATAATTCAAGCAGGACCTCAGGGCTCCAGCATCCTCCACATATCCAAGATTTCTTTTCTTTCCAAGTATAGCCAAAAGCCTAGGAATTCTGCATAAAAATCAGTTTGTCCCTGGTCCCAGTGTCACTTTAGATTCCTTGGGTTACCTATTCTATGAGGGCACAGGCACCCTCTCTCATGTCAGGCAAGTTAATCTTTCAGACTCTGAGATCTCTGTGTAGTATGTGCCTGCAGGCAAGGCTGCTGGATACAAGACTTTGTGCCATAAGATTAGCAAAAGCCTTTCTCCATCAGACCCTGCTGCCCTTCCAGCTCTTCTCTCCAGCCCCTACCTCCAGTCTTCTATCACTCCCAACTCCTATGGGATCCCATGTTTTTTGGTCCCTCTGGGACTTCTTATGCACTTCTGGTGTCCTGTTAGACTAGAACACCAATCCTTTGAGCCCCAGCTCAAATGGCCTCTTTAAGAAGTCTTCCCTGTTCTTCCCCTCACCCCTATGCCTGTTTGCCCCTTTACCTTATCAGCTTCCTCCCGTGGCTTCCTAGGTACTTTGTACAGTCCTAGGGTTTATCTCTTAGCATAGCACAGAGGAATTTTCTGTGTGCCAATTCTTGGGCTTGACCTCAGGGCCTTGTACTCTCAGTTGGCTAGCTTGCTCAGGGTTGGTGCTCTACTACTTGAGCTATACATATAAGAAGGGATGTATTTGAATATCCATCTCAACTAAATTGTACTCTTCCTGAGGGCAACAGATGTGTTTGCTATGCAGTTCCTATTCAAGAACTGGTCCCCAGTTTCTCTCAGGAAATGTTTGAAGAATGAATGAATCATAGCCCCTCAACTTCACACTGGTTATGTTTATTCTACCTTCCTGGTGTGACAGGGTGATTAGTAGCCACTAGAGGGCGGCAAAGAGTCAGAGACGAGCAACAAGTGTGTGATCTGGTGCTAGTAAGACAAGGTTGACAAAGGTTTGGAAAGCACCAAGGTCAGAAGCCACCAGGAAAGAAGAAATCAGAGGTAGGGCAAAGCAGAGCTACCAACCATGCTTGGACTAAGAACCCAGATGCTTGGTCTAGAGAGATACCCAGGGAATACTTACTTCCTATCTGATGCTGAAGTTTCCTCCACGTTTGTACTGGCTTCTGCTGGCTTCCCAAAGCCTGCCCATTCTAACGGCTTCCATTCTAATTATGTGGAAGGTTCTTTATGCAGGAATGAACAAAGTACCCCAATGACTACTATTTGCTGGTCTCAATCATGCCTCTGGACATGTATGGGACATAATTTACCTTTGATAAAATACCAAACAAGCCTGTGTGATCCTCAGAACTAAGCTGATGCCCTGCTCAAAATGTTCTTCTCAATTGCACCCACCCCAGGGGCCTCTCTCTAGGCACACGATGTTCAGAGTGTGCACCACTCCTAGACACTTGGTGATATCTCCCTGTGATTACATTTTTCTCCAGTGGCTGTCTCATTGATGGATGGTATGAACTCCACTAGAAAGCTCTTGATGTGAGGCTGCGTAGGCTAGGCCAGTGCAGATTGCCAACCAGGCTTTTGTCTTCACCACTATACCTAGCTCACACCTCTATACTAGTTATCAGAGTATTGATGCAAGCTAATGCTGTGTTTAATATGTGCCAGGTAAAGTTCTAAGCTTTCTATGTGTATGATGTCATTAATTATTGTCATCCCCTTTTAGGATGAGGAGGAAACGAGGGCCAGAGTTATATAACTTGCTTTTAAGTCACGTGAGGCCATGCTTCCAAACTAGGTAGTCTCACTCCAGAGTTCCCACTTATCACCACCAGCCTGTTACTGCTACATCACATGACCACTGATGCCCAGTCCTACTGCTCCCAGCCCAAGGCCAGCCCCGGCATCCATGACTGTATGACTCCAGCCTCAGAGTCTGTAGGGACACACAGACTGGGCTAAGCTGTCATTAGTAGCCCAACCTAAAAGTCTCCAGTTTGACTTCAACTGCTTTTTCTTCAATACTATTAGGTATTAGGCACTCTGCCAGGAAGCAAAGATGTAATAGTAAACAACACACACAGCCTTGATTGTTGTATGACTCTGTGTACCATACAGACCCAAAGGAAGCCAGGAAAGCAACAAGAAAACCACTCATTAAACTACTCCAGCTTTTTTTTTTGCTTAGTGCCATGAATGAAAACATCAGGTTGCTTAAGAGAAGAATTGTGGGTGTCCTAGTTTAAATGATGTGTAATAGGCAGAATGATATTCCCTTACACACGTGAAGAGATCTAACATCCTAATACCTAGCTAGGTAAGGTTCTGTGACAAAGTGAAAATAAGTTTGTAGAGAGAATTGAGGTTCCAAATTAGCTGTCCCGAAGAAAAAAGGATTATTCTGGATTATGTAAATAAACCCAATATAATCACACAGGAGTCCTATGAAGAGAGGGAGGCCAGGGAAAAGAGAGATGACAACATTATATGACTTGATATGACTTGGCTCAATGTTGTCAGCTTTGAAGATGAAGCAAATGAGGCCATAAACCTCACTCGTGGGCAGCATCTACAAAGTGGAGAAAAGAAGATCATAATTCTCCCCTGAAGTTTCCAAAAAGAACTCAGCCCTGACCTTGACTAGCCAGTGAGACTTTTGAATTTCAAAATTGAAGATAATGTATTTCTGATAGTGGTAATTTGTTTTTAGCAGCTGTAGGAAGCTAACATTTTTAGGTCATTAGGGTAGGTCTCTCTGAGTAGGGGAAACAAGGGAACCAAGCAGGCTAGGCAGAGAGAGGGGTTGAGTTCTTTAAGCAGAGGAGGCCACAGGTGCTGAAATGGGAAGATGCAGGTGCCTCATTCCTCCTGCTGGAGCGTAATGGGACTACCCTTACTCTCCCCTTGAATCCACTCCATGTTTCTCCTCTAGGCTCAGGCATCCACTTCAGCCCTCCCCTCCCCTTCTACTTCGAGAGAATCAAAACTATTGTAAAAGTTCAGTGAGCAATTTAATTGCAAGGCTCTAGAAAGAATAATGACCATCAACCCATGGCAAGTAGAGTGCCTAGGACCATAGAGATCCAACCATGTTCATGCACATACACTGCTCTACTGACCTCTCATCAATCAGCTTCTGCATCTACTGCAGCCCAGGGAAGGAAGACAATGACAATGCTAGGACTTTCTGATATTTTTGTTTTCAGTCCCCAAACAAGAGTTGAGTAAGGCACTTGGTGGGGGGCTGTGATGCCTTGACTGGTTCTTCTCAACGACATTTACCTTGTTTTTAGACTCACCGAAGCCAAAGGGCAGTGAGCTCCCCCTCCTATTCTCTCTAGCCCAGAATTTTTTTATACGTTTTTTCTCCTAGCCCAGAATTTTTAAGAGTTTCAAATGCCATGTCAATATCTGTTAGTTTGCACAAATACCTTCAAGCAGGAATCAAGTAGTTATACCGATCAAGACACTAAAGCCTTTGGTGCAAAACTTTTGGCATTTGCTGAGACTCGATGAAAACAGAATCTAAAATCTATGCCCATCCTAAGCTGATATAATAAGCCTTCTTCAATCAGCAAAAGGCTATACAGAATTTGCAGAGCTACAGAAACAATCTACAAGCACTTTAGACGAACAAGAAGTCGTGTTATGCAGATGTGAAGAACTTGGAGGCTAGAGGGACAGGTAGAATTCAAAGCAAGCATGAGTCCAGGCCAACCAGCTCATGTTTACTATAGAAAAATGTTACATTTGTTTTTTCAAGCCCCAAAGTTCAACTGTCCAATTGTACCCTGGAAATAATCCTTCCTTTGTGTTTCCTGAAAGTAAATACTATAAATGGTACTTCACTTATCAATGGAAGCAGTGACAGCCAAGTGTTTCCCAAGGCCTACAGTGGGAAAACAGCCTGGGAGGTTCTGGTTTCCCAGTAGATTCCATGGCCTGTCTAAGGCAGATGAGAGGGAGAAGATTTCCATGCAGGGAAACCGACGGGAAACTGAAGTCACAGTACAGCTGCCTCCCAGCCAAGGATGCAATATAAACAGCTTCCCTGGAGCCTGGCCAGATGTTTTCTCTAAACACACCAACAGGCCCTTGGATCTATAATGGGATCTAATGAAGGGAACACCTCACAGATTCAGAAGCCTCAGAGACTATGAGACAGAAATCTGAACAAATATAAAGGTGAAATCCTCAAACAGGCTGTGGTATGCCCAGGATCTAACATCTGAGATCTTCTATGTGAAGAGTCCTTATTTGTAACCTGAGATAGTCACCTTCTAGAACAAAAGAGGGTGTGTCTTGGTAGGTGTGATAAAGTCAGGAACTTGAGACAGGGAGGTGGTCCTGGATTACCTGAGTGAGCTCTAAATACATGCACATCCTCAGAAAAGGGCAGAAGGAAGAGCTTTGGTATGTAGAGTTAACAATGAGAAGATGTAGCTAAAAGCAATTAAAGATCCTTGCTGTTGAGTAAATGCAGCCATGAGAAGGAAAGCCAAACCACATGAAGCTGGGAGAGAAAAGGTGACCAGCCCTGTGAAATACTGATTTCAGACTTCTGGGCTATAGGACTGTGAGAGAATACGTTTCTGTTGTTTAAAGCATCAAGACTGGAACTTGTTATAGAAACGAACACACACAGCAATATAGTGTTCCTGCCTCTCTTCCTTGGCCAGCACTCATAGAAAGGACCAAGTATGTGCCAAAGCTGGGGACAGTACACCATGTTAGGAAGATCCCAATGACAGCCTAGGCACAGAGGATGGGTATACACCATTAGTCCTCTGAGTTCATACCAGAACATTTCATGATGAAAGGGATGTTTCACTGGCCTTGAGGGGATATTTCACCACCGCCTCAAAGGTGAGGTTAATGTGGGAAGTGCTCCAGTCAAGGGCCCAGGATGAAGAAGGTCATTGGCTGGCAAGAATCCAAAAATACAATGATGAAAGGTCTAAAATTGATCAAAATGCATTGTACTTATAAACTGAAATGCTAAATGGTAACCCCTTTGTAAAATTACTTAAAGATTTTTTTAAGGAATCCAAGATGTTCAGCAGGTGGCTGAAGGGGAGGAGGCCTGAGTAAAGAAGATGGAAAGGTAAGTTGAAATCAGACCATGCTGAAACCTGAGGCAGGCCAGGACCAGCTCTGCTGTAAAGTGGGTCCTCTCTGTGCTAGCAGCATTCCCTGCAAAGACAATGTGTGCAAGCTATCCACGAAACAGAGGTTGAAAACAGTGTTAGAAACATGAGTCCCAAAAGTATGATCGCTGGGGCACTAAGGAATTGGAACTAAGGGCTGTACTTGTTGAGTCTGAACCCCAGTTCTGACACTGGGCTTGGCATTGAGTACTGCAGGTGCAGGAGAAGAGAAAGCACACAGCCAGGCAAGAGAAGGAGCAGGAAAGAAGGGAGTTACAAAGATGGAGGAATGGAGGCAGAGATACAAGGAGGAAATCAAGCAGGGCATTGGTGGCTTACACCTGTAATCCTAGCTACTCAGAAGGCTGAGATCCGAGGATCGCCATTCAAAGCCAGCCTGGGCAGGAAAGTTTGTGAAATTTATCTCCAATTAAACACCCCCAAAAAAGTCAGAAATGGAGCTGTGGCTCAAGTGGTAGAGCACTATCCTTGAGCAAGAAAGCTCAAAGCTCAGTGACAGTGCCCAGACCATGGGTTCAAGCCCAAGGACCAATGTGCGCACACACGTGCATGCACACGCGCACGCGCATACACACACACACACACACACGGAGGAAGTCAGGGGCTTCTGTGTAGCAGATCTGCTGTCTAAATTTCTGTTTTCTGTCTCTACACTATGTACCTTCCCTCTTCCAGGAGACTGAGTCCCAGAAGACTCTGTGGTCATTCCTGTCCAGTTGCTGCCAGCAGCCTAGTTAATCTATGCCCTTGCTTGATTTTGTGATTCTTGGTTCCACCATTAATGGATGAGGAGCTGCCATCCCACTGGGAACTCTGCCTGGCCCATAGCCATTTGTATATGGAGCCTGGTAATTAGGGCTATAAGAATCAGGAGGCCAGAGGACAGGTTATGTTTAGACAAACTTGGGTGTTTGCACTGGGGCATTGGAGGGCCAGTGAGGTGGCCTCAGCTTTACCTGCTAACATGCCCTTGGGACGGGGTCCCGGCTGCTGCTGCCTGTCCTCCTACCATCCCTGAGAAGCTAGAGTCCATAGACTTAGAAAGCCATGGGCAGCACTGAGCAGGGCAGCCTTACTGGGGTCAAGTCTTCCATCCATAAACTGAGCAGCCTTCGAAAGCTCCCTGACTTCTCTGGGTCTCAGCCCTCCTAGAAACTGAGATTAACTGAGCTGGCTCACTCCATGGGTTTGCTAGATAAAAGTACTTTGCACCCTACAAAATGCTCCATAAAGGAGCAGGGTCATTCCTGCATGTGGCTTGGGATCCATCCTACCTTGCTAAAGGTTGGACAATGAGGATCCAAAGGTGTGCATTAGGGGGACAGGGTGGGGAGGGTGTGCGTGTTTTCCTCTAGCAGCAGAAAGGCACAGGTTTTGCTGGGGAACCTGGCAGGCCTCACCAGCATTGGCAAGGCCCAGGGCAAGAGTGCACTCAGAGGCCATTGCCCATATGTCTCAAATTTAAAAGGCATAAATCAGGCTAACAAACCGTTAAATGAAATATGCTTCATCCTCCCACCTTGTTAAACATGTCTTCAACACAATCTAGATGGCTGGGCTGGAATTTAGAATTCTGGGGCTCCTTGGTGTTCCATGCCAGGGTATGCAGTGTGGGAAATGCTCACCTGACCATCACCTGACACACTGCTCTCCGCAACCCTGGCTCCACTCTTTACCGTGAGGGACCTCACACACCTGTGGGACACCTAGGCCTCACATTCAAGCTCTGTCAGCCTCCCGACAAAAGGCGATCATCCAGTGACATGGGCTGTCTTCAGAAGAACAGCCCTGAGGATGAAACTGGAAGGGGCTCCAGGGTTGGGAGAAAGGGCACAGGCATGGCCCCTTGGCTGGGTATACTTTCCCTGTTCCCTGGAGACAAGGGGCACTGCCCTGAGAGTGCAGACTTCTAAGAAGTGGCTCCCCAAAGTGGGGAATCTTTCTTACCTGGTATAAGAGTGTTTCTAATTGGCTTCTGGTGTCACCTGGCCTTCCACTTGCTGGGTGATTTAGCATGTCCCAACCTCTTTCTGGCCTTGATTTCCTTGTTAATAAAGTGGGATGAATGGACCCTTCTACTTCTCAGAGTAATGGTTTTGAGGCTCCAAAGAGAAAGTAGTTATGGAGTCAGGGGATGGGAGACAGTGGTGTGGGTTTGGAGAAAATCAGCCCTTAGAATTCCCAGGCATGGAAAAGGGGCATGTGGCCTCTACAAATGACTCCAGCCGGTGACAATGCTGCCCAGGAAAACAGTCTGACAACATCCCATAGAGATTCAATTTTTCTTGTGCTTAAAAACATATGCTTTATAAAAGAACACCGTGGGTATCTCTGCTATGCTAATTCCCTTAATATACAGCCCACAGCACCACAATACTATCTTGCTTTGTCCCCATGATGCAAGAAGACATAATATGATGTCTCTCCTTTTCAGATTTTCTGAAACTGACATATCACTGGATGGAGGAGATCAGGTCTCAATGGTGTTCAGTTTAGAATCAAATGACAAGGCCATCAACAACCTGACTGTCTTGAACATATCATCTCACCCTCAAAGAGTAAGGCCACCAAAGACACCTTAGAGGCTTCTGACTGGTTATACCACATACACTAGGGAGAGGGGGTGACAGTCAGCAGAAGGAAGAAAGGTCAGGGGAACCTCCTTACTGGCTGGCCCTGGATCCTTCTATGTTCAGATTCCCCATGTGGCCAACAAGGCTGCTTGAGTGACAGACAAGTACCCTCTGTCTGATGTCCTCCCCAGTGCAGTCCCACTAAAGACTCAGCTGCAGGAAACAGGTTGAGCCGACTTCTACTGATTTATTCAGGACTGCTTCCCAGATGTGTGGAGGTCAGCTGGGCTGTTCAGGGGGCTTCCCTCCCACCGAAACCCCGTCCGCTGCCTGCTGTGGAGACGCCAACAGTGCAAACTCACCAGGCACCATCCCTGTCAGTGTCGGTGCAGAGTAGCTGCCCTGTCCAGCGGGGGGGACGTGTGGAGGGTACCCGGGGAGGGTTGTGCTCGCCAAGTCGCGGCCTGAGGAATCAAAGCAACAAATCACTGGGTGAGCATCTCCATGGCCAGCTGCTCATCCCAGCATCCCAGACACGTCTGCACATTTGTCACGTCTGGTCACTGAACACCAATGTGCCCTCAGCTTCCCCCATTGCTCATGCATGCTCATATGTGCTCTCTCTCTCTCTCTCTGAAACACACACACACACACATATACACACACACACATCTCCAGTCATCCTCACTGTGCTTAGCAAAAGCCAACAAGCCAGGACTGAGGCCCATCCATGGGGCAGGGACAATAGAGATGTCACACAGCATCTCTATTGGAAAGGCCCACAGCCTCCAAACTCTCAAACCCTCTTGCCAGTTCTGTGTAACAAAGTCATCATGGATGAGACTGTCACCTGGGCCTTGAGAGATCACACTGTTGTGACTGATGTTGAGGACACCAGGCTGTCCTCTCTTGGAATACAACTTGGACTTCTCTACCTCTGCCCCATTGCTTCTCATGGGTATTCAACATGCAGATCCTCATCCTCCAGCTGCACATTGTCTCCATCGCAACCTTCACAGACCTGTTCCTGTGCTCCCTCCTGCCCCCATGTCTCCCTCCTGTCCTTTGACAGTGGGTGGGCAGGGAAATTCCTGCCTCACACTTTCCAGTTCCAAATCTTGCCCTGTACTGGTGTCTCCTACCTTGGCCCAGAGCTGTCCTTCACTCAGTGATGATGCAAAGAGCTCCTCCCACCAAGTGTGGTCCTGGCCCTGGCATGTATAGGTGAAGGCCCTGCTCCATAAGCACTCCAGTGGTGAGACTCCAGCTCTTGCAGGCTTATAGTTCTGAGTAAATCCATAAACCAGTCAAGCATTCAAATGTGCTTGAATGTAGATCAGAAAGAATGGAGACACCATAAGAGACACAGGGTTGAGAGCTGCCTGTCTCTTAGGGAAAGGGCCCACAGCCCCTCAAACTCTCTTGCCAGTTCTATATAGCAAAGTCATCATGGGTAACACTGTCACATGGGCCTTGAGAGATCACACTGTTGTGATTGATGTTGGACCTTAGAGGACCTTAGCCTATGGAGGACTAGCAGTTGTCCTAAAAAGAAAGACAAGTACCCTTATCAGCCATCCCAAGAAGTAGTGGGAAATGAAGTGGCCCTGGGACTAGGGAGGGAAGGTGGAACCTTGGTCTCCTCTGAATATGGACAGTGATGACAGGGAGGTTATGGGGGAACCAGAAGAAGCTAAGAGATAGAGGTGAGTGACTGCTGACCATACAGAGTCAGATGGGTCTGTGTAGCATATAGTAGCCTCCTTGAAGCCTGGAAACATAGGTAGATGTCTTGGAGCCCAGACCTACTAGTAGGTAGCCACAAGAAGAAGGCCATCTCTAACCAATGTTTTCCAAAGAATGCAAGCAAGCCCTTGGTGAGAGCCAGTGAATGTTATCTGAATAAATAAATAAGGCCTTCTAGTGCCATCGTTCAAAGACTGACTAGCAGCACTCAGAAGATGTTTCATTTCACAGTTCTGTCTACTTTCCAGAACCTCCCAGAACACAAGGCAACACCAGACAGAAGTCCTTCCCTGACTCTGCTCGTCACTTCCCTAGTTTTGGGTTGGTCATCCTGGCTCAGATCTCTTAACTTGAGTCATCATTAGAGAAAGATTAGTTCTCATAGCCTCCATCCCCCACTGCATCCATCAGAGCTAATATGGCTCCCCATGAGAGCAGGGATTAAAAAAAACTGAAGCCAATAAGACTGGCCACGGGTGAGTTAAGGTTGCCTTGACTACCCCTCCTGTGCCTCTCCTCTCTTCCTTCAATCAAATATCCACAGACCTCTATGGCAGCTCTTCTCTCTGTAAAGTAGAAACTCTAGGGATCAGATCTTTTTTCCCCAGGGTTGGAATTGCATAGACCTTGGGTATTTGCTGGGTGAATGAGAGATTTAGTCTTACTAAGGAAACAGAAGCCAGTAACAGTCTCTTTTGTCCATGCTCAAGAACCAATGCAAGAAGGGCTCTTAGGAGCTCTTATTAACCAACCCCTGTTGCCTGGTGCAAAGACTGAGACCTAAGGTAGGGAAGGGGAACAACTGGCTCATGTCCTACAGGGACAGGTGGCAGAAAAGGTACTTCAGCCCATTTCTTAACATCAGCCTAGAGCTTTCTTTCTACCATGAGTAGGGGGAGCAGATGGCACAGAATGTCAGTGGCCCAGGGTGGCTGAAAAGGCATCGGAAGCAACAGAGCACATGCAAGTTACATACTCAGTATATGATTAAGATGCCAGTGGCCAGATGGTATGACAGGGAGAAAAGACAACCAATGGCAAAGTTGCTTTAATAAACTGTCTCCCCTCCCCACCAAGCTCACACCCTGATGATGACAATGATAAAGACATACATTGCAACTATAAAACACCAAATGGTATCCTAAGTATTTTAATGGTTAAGTCACTCAACAATCCTAGGAGGTAAGGTACTGACAGGATCCCCAACTTAGAGGAAAATGCAACTTGTTCCAGACTACAGTGTTAAAGTTCATACAGCTAGCCACTCCTCCCCACTTCACTGCCTTGAAGTAGGGCAGTCTCTGTTTCTGGACACAAGTCCAGAGGCTCCACTAATTCTCAAACTGTATACTGTCACTATTACTTCTCGGTTGTATCTCACAGAAGGAAACTGAATCATTTATTTTTTACCGATGAGCATGTTGCAGGGAGGCTAGGACACAAAGAGATAAATGCCCAGCCTGCTTCCTAAAAGATGGGCACTATCTTGACAGGAATATGATTGTATGGCTACCAACACCCTTCCAGCTGCTTGGTGGAAGAAGACATTGAGTAGGGAATGAACTTACGCATCAACACTCATTAGATCTGAGCAAGGATGGACCTGGAGTCCAGTGCTCCTGCCTCCTGGGATTGGGTTCTTCCTTCAGTAGGGGGTTGCCCTTTTGGTATTGTTTAGCTAACAGTTTCTGCCACTGTACACATGCTTAAAACCTTGATCCCTCAAGCAAAGGTTTAGAAAATCAGAGCCTCACTGAAGCGCTCAACTCAAAAAGCCAGATAAAAAAGCAATAAAAGCAACCTAGGGTAAGGAGTAAGAAGGAATCAATAAAAAATAAAAGTAAAAAGTGATTAGGAAACAGAACAGATATAACAAGTAAAACCTAATTTAAAAGGCCAATAAGATAGACAAACCTGGGTCAAGATAAAAAATGAATGAAGAAAAGGAATGAAGAGAAGATATAACCAGAGATACAAGAGAGTGTATATAAAAGAATAAAATGCACTCTTCATTAGCAAATCTGGAAATCTCAGCTTAAAAGGTACATTTTAGGAGCACCTGACCTCCTTACATTTAAGGAAAACATGAATTAGCAATACTAAACTCAAGAACAGTAGATATGACAACAGAAAGACTTAGGAAAATAGTCTTTTCTCAAAATAAGTACCTCACCATTTAGCTTCTTGTACAAATTTTGCTTATTTTTGTTTACATTAAGTTCTTTTAAATTTTCTTTTTTTGGGGGGGGTCTGGTCATGGGGCCTGAACTCTGGGCCTGGGCGCTGTCCCTCAGCTCTTCAGCTCAAGGCTAGTGCTCTACCACTTGAGCCACAGCGCCACTTCCGGCTTTTTTTTTCTTTTTGCTTATGTGGTGCTGAGGAATCGAACCCAGGGCCTCAGGCATGCAAGGCAAGTGCTTTACCACTGAGCTACCTTCCCAGCCCCGTTCTTTTAAATTTTCAAGAGATACATTCTCAACTATTAACTTGTTCCATAACATGTTAAACCAAGAAACTTACTGATTTATTTCATCAGGTTAGAATAATTCTGATATTAAAAAAAATCACAACACCTAGTTGGTAGTTTTGCAACTAGATGTTTGTCTTTATATCTCATAATTCATTAGTACTCTCATGATATATTAGTATAGAAGCAAATTGTTTAATTTCTTCATTCTTGCTGCTATTAATTTATTAGTAGTACTAAAACTACTAACACACTGGTTGAGCACTATTAGAGAAACAATATAGTTGATGAACGAATGAAGTTTATTCTAGATATGCAAGGATGGTTTGATAGTAAAACATTGGTCAGGATTTCATATTAATGTATCAAAGAAGGAAACCAAATAATTATAATAGATTTGGAAAAGGTACTGGCTAAGATTCAGTATTCACTTTTTATTGAGTATTAAAATATACTTCTTTGATCTTCTATTGATTTTAAAACCTAAAGTCAATATATTTCATTGTTGAAATATCTGATAAATTCCTAAATCAAAAATATGTCAAGAAAGCCTATTATTAACATGATCACTGAAAATTGTGCTGAAGTCTTCAGACAATACAGTAAGGTGAAATGGAGACAAAAGAGGAATAAATATGGAAGGGAAAAAATCCCCACATTCCCATTAGCTGTATATGTCTTGACATGAAAAGTCCTGAGAGCTGGTTTATCCATGAAAACCAGTGAAAATGCTGGTACAACAGGCAGATAATAGCTGTCCATAACTGTGGGTTTTCTACATTCAGTAACTTTTACCACCTATTTAAGAACAGTCTTTGTCCTAGGACCTTCTTAATCCGTGCCCCATAGGTGGTCTTTTTGAGCCCTGTCAATGACTGCTCTCAGTGCCAGCTCCTGTACCTCCCCCATGCCTTTGCTCAGACTGTCCTACTTTTAAATCTTCCTGACATTCCTATCAGTTAAATATTGTTCTGCCCAATCTCCAAGTCCCCACTTTGAAAGCCTGTTCTTCTGGGGAGACCTTTTCTAGATACTTCAAAGTCCTTGCGGTATCTACCTGCTGAAGGTCCTTCTGTGCCTCTGACCCCTATCCCAATGCAAAGAAAGCATCACACAAGACAGCACACAGACAAGCTGCAAGTGGTAGCACTTTGAATGATCTAACAGCTCTATTTAATGCTAAACACTCTTACATATATTAACTCACCTAATCATCCTAGCAACCCTGTGAGGATCAGACCATCATCATGTAAGCTTCATGAAAATCCCTTCTTTAAACCCAGGTGGTTGGGATCCAGCCTGAGTGTCCATTGGTGGGGTAAGACATTGGTGGTGGGAGAGGGGGTAGGTGAAGAAGGTGGATGGAGTTAGGTAGCAGGGAGGGGTAAGCAGGTTAAAGCAGAAAAGCAAGTAGGGTCAAAGACTGTGCAAAACTAAAACAGGTATCATGCTCATTTAGGATAAAACTCACAAAGTAAATCTGGCACACCTAGAGCTCTGAGGGCAAGGCTCTAGCACCTAGTACACTGCATGTACTCAATTGCTATCTATGGGGCAGGACAAGAAGGCTACCCACGGCACTTTGATTTATTTCAGTCCCACTCTTGCTTCTGAACTTGCATACAACTCAAGGCAAGTCATACTCCCTCTCTATAAATGCCCCCTTGCCAGTTTCAGTCACCCCATCTTTGAAAAGAACTCAGTTCACCAGTCTTCCATAGCCCTACTGGGAAAGCTCCTACTGGCCTGAGAACATATACACCAAGAGCAAGTTCACTATGAATATAAAGCTTCAGTCCTACAACCCTAGACGGACCCTAATGTTGCGGTGGATGGGTTACCAGGCCTCCCTGGGATGCTGGTAGCCTTGGTGAGGCTTTGCTCAGGACTGGCTGTCATATGAGTTTCATTTCTTTCCAGTCTTGGCCACCAGGACAGCAGTGTGCCCTGTTAGCAGATGACAGACTGAGCCAAGCATTTGACAAATTCTATCTCTTTCAACACAGCAACCATATAGATGGTGTTGTGATACCCATTTCACAGAATAGGAAGTGAAGGCTCCAGGTAGTTGATGTGCCACAGGTCTCATAACTGATAGTAACTATGATGGCTAACATTTTTGTAACATGTTATTCAATGCCAGGCACAAGTACATAATACTAGGTCATGTTCTAAATACATGGTGTTTTATAGATAAATTGACTCCATTTAATCTCTAAAAGCTCACTAAGGCATTATCCTCATTTTATAGATGGAAATTAAAATGCAGAGAGGTTTTGGAACCTGTGTCTAAATTTCCACAGTTCACAAGAACTGGACCCTCATCTAAGCTCAGGCATTTGGCACCAGATCCTACCATATTCCTAGCACATTGGGTTCTCCATCTGTCTCTGAACTGGAGGTCCCCAGAGATCAAGACCTGCCATCCCCGGCCTGGAACACAGTAGTTGCTCAGATCTCCACCAAGATAACATTAATGGTTCTACTCAGCTCAAGGAACCTGAGGGTCCTTCTCACCAACATCTCTGAAAGCCCTTTGTCAGTCATGAACTCAGCCAAACAGCATGGTCTGATTTATTGGTTTCTGATTTGATGCAACTTTGTCTCTTGGGCAGCCCATTTCTAGGTAGGCACATTCCATGTCTGCTAATGGGGGGAATGTGAATCCAATTAACTTCAAATTTAGCTCATAATGAACTTATCTCATTTTGCTACCAGCTCAGTTCTCATCGTGTGGCAGTAATTAACCACTGGGGGTTGTCACTTCTAGACACATGACATGGAGATCCTCCAGATCCTGGTTTCAAACCCTTGCAGAATTCATTACTGTGACAATGTCCAAACCCTTCACTTTGAATACCACAGGGCATCCGCCAAACTCTGACTACCTGATTTCGTGGGAGTGAGAGAGCCAAGGCCAGCAGTTACATGTTGTGAATGAGATGAGGTTGGGACAGAACGCTGGCCACAGCTTCAAGAACAAAGCAGGGCTGCCAACCTTGGTTTCAACAGTGCCACGGGGGAAATCCTAACCAGAGGAGGATGGGCTCCACACACAAGGCCACCACTATAAGAGACTATGGTAGTTAGGGAAGAGAAGGACCTTGGAAAAACTGGTAATTGTATCTGCTAGGGACTCTTTACACCCAGGAAGTTGGGACATCCCAGGCAGCAATGACTTCCTGTGTGATCTTAGGAAAGCTCTGCCCCCTCTCTGAGCACTTTTCCCATCTGGACACTAAAATAGTGGGAATGGGTGGCCTCTCAGAGTTCTTTCTACTTCAGGCCTCTCTAAGTCAGTCATTTCCTTTATCCATTGTGGATGGAAAGTGAGGCAGGTAGGTACTAGCCACTGCAGTGAAGGGTCACACAGCATCTGTCCACCCTGACCTCTGCTTTCCTGTCCACTGCAACACTCCCTGGGGTCTCTGAATTGTGCCCAGTGACAGAAAGCTAAGGGTCAATCCGGTTTTCATATTTCCAGGAAAGAAAGTTCAAGGAGGAGCTAGAGCTGTTGATTTTCATGCCAATTGCCATAGGCCTCATCATCAAAAGTGGGTGCAGATACCTGGCCAGGAAGCTCATCCCTTCTCAGGATTTTTTTTTTCTTCTGATACCAGAGCTTGAACTCAGGAGCCCCATACTTGCTCAACTTGCTCACTCAGCTCTGTCACCTAAGCCACACCTCTAGCATGGTTTTCGCTGGTTAACTGGATAGAGTCTTGTTAACATTGCTGCTTGGGATGGCTTCAAACTTTGACCTTCTATGTCTCAGCCTCCTGAGTAATTAGGATTATGGCACTTGGCTCATACGAACAGTTTTCAGAGAAGCTAGAGCCCTGTTTTTCATCTAGTTTTATTTTATCTGGGAATCTTTTGCAATGTGAATGCTAGCAAGTCGTTTTTTAAAATATACCCCGAGGGCCAGAGGAAGTGCCCAAAGGGCACATTTCCACCTTTATCCACACTCAAAGCCCTTGTGTCTCCACACCTACCAACCCCACCTACTCAGGAACATGAAATCTGCGTGGTGTCCAGGCACTGCCATATAGGCATCCTCCCTGCTGGTAAAATGGCCATAGTACTAAAGAAGATGGCTCCCTACGCTCTTGCCATCCTCATTTCTGTGGGTGACAGCCACAGCCTCCTAATCACTGTGGCTTCAAAAGTACCTATCCTTCCTTGTGTCTAGCTCTTCCTGACTCTGTCTCCTCAGTGTCCCCTACTCCATAGCACAGTGACTTCTCCCAGTCTTCCCTGTCCTCTCTGGCCCCAAGTCCACTCAGTGACAGCAATAAAATTCTGTGTCCACTCAGCACTGCAGATGTTTCTCCCGCTGCATATGTCTGACATCTTCCTCAAAGACCCTGTCTCACCATCAGAGCCACAGGAAACCTTTCTGCACCGTGAGTTAAGAAACAGTATTTACAACTTGAAGCAAGAGGTTGCAAAGGTGGGCAGCATGCAGAGTCGCTCAGTGTCATGGGGCATTAATCCATAGGCAGCCCCAAGGATTGTGACTCTGGAGGACATCTGTGCTTAATGAGTTCTTTGCTATTGGAGTAGCAGTCCAGCCTTGTGAAGTTATATGTTAATGTGCAGATTTCTATCAAGTGAGAAAAATTACTCTGAAAGGGTGAGCTGTAATGCTGTGTAGGACATTAACAATTTGATTTTGAATCTACTAATCTTATCCTAATATTTTAATTTTTTAATGTTTTTCCTGAGGGGTTAGAGGTACAGTTCAGTGGTAGAGTACTTGCCTAGCTAGCATGGTTACTAAGGCCTTGGGTCTGTTCCAAGCACACACTTCTCCTGATGAAGAGAGAATAAACTCCTGCTCCTGAAATGTTCTTGGAACCAATATTACCTTTTCAAAGATTTCCTCATTGATTAAAAATAGGATTAAATTTACTTTTACATTTGCATAAGAATTATATTATGGCTTGGATAAGTACACACAAAGATGTTAAAGGCTCTGTCTCTGGGTAGGAAGTGGTGTAACTCTTAGGAGTTGGGGGTAGTGGAAAGTCCTTAGATCATGGGGACATGTCCTTAAAGGGGATTGTGGGAGCCTGGCCTCTCTCTTTTTATTTTTTGCTTCTTCTATCATGAGTTGATTGTTTTCTCTGACACCTATTCCCCTCTACTGCCATTTAGCACTTCTGCCCAAGTACCACAATCTTGGAGTCCACCAATCTTGGTCTGGAATCTCCAGAACTGAGTTAAATAAACCTTTTCTCTTTATGAATTAATTGTTTTAGGCCATCTTGTTACCATAATAGAAATGTAACATACAACATATGTAAAACTTTCTTTAAAAAGTATATATTGACACCTGTTGATGCTGACATGAGCTGAGGATTTTCAACAAGCACCGGAACAGATGGACAACTGTCACATTGGTGGAGGGGAAAGAAACAGTGTAATGCTGGGGATTTGAGGACAGAATCAATTCTGAGTCACAAATCTCACTGAATGTGTACATGTGCTACATACACCACCAGGCCCACTGTTCCAGCTGGCATTTGAGATGTGTGACAAATTCATATGGGCTGCTCAGGAGTCCTTTTTTGTTCAGATCTGCCACTAGTAAAGGGTGTGTAGCTCCAAGGAGCTTCCCAGGGGATATTTCAGAGAGAGAAGACAATCCTGTCTTAACAGCCCACCTCTGCCTACAGACAATAGACATGCTAATTGCAGATGAGCTTGAACTGCATCCACTCATCCCAGCAATCTGACAGGCTCTCCATGACAGGCTTATTAACTATTAGTTTAGGTGGTATTAGTTACCCAGAAATAATAGCCCTTCATTTCTTTTTCCTGAACTACCTACTCCTCACATGTAACTAGTTCTGACTGGCTTCCCTCTAACTGTCCTGACTAAAAATGTGATCAGGATTTGTAGTATCAGGAAAACAAAACTGAGAACTCAGTCTTCAGAAAACTATTAACTAGGTGATGGTCAGCTCTTCCCATTCCTTCATTTGAATAGACTTTGACTGCTTTCCTGGCACCACAGGGAGCTATCAAACTCCAGTCTTACGCTATAGTTTTGGAAGAATGCTTGAATTTCATCTGCTGGCATTTGAGAGTAGAAGCCAGGACTTGGTCAAATTTCTACATATATTGATGGCATGATCTTCCTAAAAGTAGCAACTATTGATCTAATATTGTAAAAGGGTGCTAAACAGTAAGGCTGCATAATAGGTAGTACAGTTCTACTGCTCTGTGGGCTCCAGGCTTCCAGCCAGGACAGGCCCTGGTCCAGGGACAGGAAAAATGCAGTATTCACAGCAGGACATTCCCCAACTCTGTGCTGGTTCTTGTCTTCATTCACTCATTCGCGCATTATCTGATATTGCTAGGTTCTAAGCACCTTCTAGAGTACTCAGGGGGACCCAAAGATGATAATAATAGTAATAACCACAACATCGTTTATGTAGGCACTGTTCATCTAAGCACTTTGTGTGTACATCATCCAAGTATCACAGCCACTCGGAGAAACATAATCCTCATAACACCCAACTTGAAAATAAGTTACCCAGCTAGTGCATGTAGAAGCTGGCTGCCAAGTGAGGTCCTGATTTCAGAGTCCTTGCTCTGGAAAAACATGCACCCATTGTTTTCTGTTCAATAGGCCAATTGCAAAGTACACAATGGCACCTTCTGCTTGACAAGCAATTCTAGTTCTAGACCATCACCTGTGGAAATGCACAAAAAGTACACCAAGATTCACATTTAATATGATTAAATGTAATTTTTTTAGTGGGAAGGAAGGAAGGAAAGAAGGGATCCACCTGAGTATCATAATGGTTAGAATAAATAATAATACGTCCCCTATGATGGAATATTATACAGTTTTGAAAAGTCATCCGCTTCATTTGAATGTGAGGACTATTAAAAGCCCTCCACACTGTATTATTAAATGAATGAAACAAAGTACAGAAGAACATTGTATTCAGTACTATTCCAATTGTGCTAATAAAGATAGATATGATCTATATCCTAAGAGATGAGTAAAATGTTATTGAAGTATACCTAAGCCTCTTAGCTTTGGGGAAAAGCACTGTGGATGGGAGGCGAGGTTGAAGGAAAGAGATTTATTTTCTACTTCATTTTTTTCTGTATGGTTTGAATATTAACAGCATGCATGTATTATCCTTCGTTTAAAATTAACGTTTCGATTTAAAATTAACTTATTCTTAAGACCCAGCCACAGTCTGTGCCCCAAGGGGCTCTCTCACAGTCTAGAAGGAGAGATAATAATGAATCTAAGATTCATGACATGCGAGGCTCCTCCCTGTCCCTGACTCTCAGCCTGAGCTGTCACAGGAGAAGCTTCTTGGTTTCCACAACAGCTTCACAATGCAGGAGCACATATTTAAAACTCATGGTCACACCAGCCCCTACCCCTACCTGACCCTCAGTAGCATCTAGCCCTGCCTGTCTGAAATGCACCATCCAACAGCTACAGCCCCTAGACTCCCTATGAGTAGCTACAAGGAAGACACAAAGCCTGTCCTAAAGTCGCTCTTGGTCCAACTACAGCAAGCCTAATCTTCGTTGGTACATAGTTCCAATAAGCTCAGTGGTTTTGCTTCTACCCCTTCATCGAGAATATTAAAAGGGAGATAAATCAGAAGGGGAAAGAGACTTCTAAAGAGCCAAGCAAGCTGATATTAGGAGAGTGAGAGGTGAGCAGCAAGGCCAGCAACAGGAAAACAATATAAGCCAGCCTGAGTGTCCAAACCTCAGGAGTCTGGTGCATGGTGGCAGCACCAGCATTGGCTTACAGACTTCCGGAGACTCTCAGCTGTATTAGGAGGGTCAATAGGACACGATCACAAAGTTAAGCCTGGGTGCTGTCATCAGAGGAGATTGAAAGATGTCTTCCAACATGATTGTGTACATCTTATCAAAAAACTAATATGACAAACCATTGATAAGTGCAAGTAATTGTAATTTTAAAATGGTGCCAATGGCTCACACCTATAATCCTAGCTACTTAAGAGGCAGAGATGTGAGAATTGAGATTTGAAGCCAGTGAGGCTGTGGCTCAAGTAATAGAGTACTAGCCTTGAGGGGAAAAAAAGCTTAGAAACAGCACCCAGGTCCTTAGTTCAAGTCCTAGGACCCAAGTGCACACATATACACACACTGCTACCAAGGCCCAGGTTGGAGCCTCTGTCTTAGAAAGGGACTTAGGCTCATAACAATTCCAAACCAGAGTCATGGCCTATCTGCTTCTAGTCCTGAAGGCCAAAGATAGATGTCATGGAGCCAGGCCTGGAGCTGAGAAACCCAGCTAGATAATGCTGGTATTTGGAATACCAGATCCCACACTCAAACAGTGAGTTCAATATTGGCATCCAACCAACTCCTGAGGCTCCATGTGAGAGGGAGGTTGTGCAGGTGCCTGACTTTCCATAGAAAACCAAGGCCACCCTGCAGAGGTATCTCCCAGGGTGCGTAGCAAATTAATGTGCTTCAGAGAACATGCATTAAATCGAGATTCTGGGCTGGCGCTGCGGGCTGTCAAAGGGCCTTCCCCTTCCAGGGAAGCCAAGTCAGGTACCAGGGCTCCTTTATCTACAGGCTTCTTCTAAGAGAGTGGCTGGGACTCTAGTTTGCAAGCCACTGCCAGTTCTGATCTTAATTTCTCTTGTAAAATGCAGCCAATCACCCTACCTTGCCTCTCATGGGCCATCAGGAGCCCTAGATTGGACTGCAGAAATGGAAGAACTTCACTCATTGCAAACTTGGGTAGAGTGGGTCTTTCCTGAATGAGGAGCACCAGAGGGAAACCAGCATGTGAACCAGACAGGCCTGGGTTCAAGTTGCTACTTACCATCTTGGTGCCCACAGTGGGGGAAACTGAGCCTCAAAGAGGCATAGATTCTACCCAAAGTCTCACAGTGGGTAAAGAGTAAACAATAAAGGAAGTCCTGCTGCTGGCCTGTAGCCTGCCTGAAGAAGGAGGGCCTGAGCGGAAAGGAGGAGCTAGAGAGGGGCTTGGGCTGAGTGGGAATGGGATATGCCAGCATGAGTAGACCTACTGTCTACCTTCATTCAGTGGAAGAGTCCTGAGGGGTGGAGGTGCTTATGACAGACTCTGAGCTTCCTCAAGCTTGGGGAGATGGTGCAGCTCGTTGGAAGGTGGGAAGTCTGGGCCCGGAAGTGAGGATTGAGCTGGGCTAAGCAACAGGCAGACACTCCGTGTTCTGTGAGCTACCTTCATAGTGGCTGGAAAACTTCTGCAGTATCAAAGGACACCCAAGCCAAGCATGGTGCAGCTCACTTTTAGATCCAGCAACTCGGGAGGACCTCAAGCTTCAGGCCAGCCTGGGCAAAGTTAATGAGAATCCATCTCTTAAAATAATATATAAATGAAAGAGCTGCAAGATGTGAGTGGTAGAGTACTTGCCTAGCATGTGAAAGGGTCTGAGTTGTTTCCAGCATGGAAGGTAGGGAGGGAAGGAGCGGAGAGGGAAGGAGGGAGGGGAAGGGAGCAAGCAAACTCAGATGGTAATAGATGCCTGTAGTCCCCACTAGTCGGGAAGTTAAGATAGGAGGATTCCTTAAGTCCACTCATTCAAGACAAGCCAGGGCAACACAGTGAGATCCTGTCTCAAAAAACAGCAAACAACAACAACCACCTATTCCTCTAAAAAAGACTTTATAGTTAGATACAATGAAATGCCGGTCTACAGGAAGTGAAAGACGCCCCAGTAGAGCAAGGCCTTGTTCAGAGATCTGTGCACAGCCAGGCCAGGTCCTAGAACCACCAAGTACCCACTCCAAATTTCCTTTCCCTTGTTTTTCCTTTCCTGCTTCTTCCCAGTCTCATCACAGAACATCCCTCAGGCTTAAGAAATGGATTCTGGTTTTCCTTCGTGGAATCCAGGGTACTACCATTGCTGATGAAGAGAGCTAGACACTGATTGTGTATGCAGTTCTATGAATGGTGCATCTTTTCAGGCCCAAGTCAGCAAGGTTTCTCGAGCCTCCTAGAGCCCACGGGCAGGGCCAGGTAGAGGGACAGGACAGATATGCCACAAGAATCATCTGATCTCTCTCTCTCTCTCTTTTCTACCAGCAATTGATTGCCCCTCCCTTGGCCTCCCTTTTCACTTTGGCAAAGCGGGGTTAGTAGCAATTACTTTACACCCCTGACCCCCATCCCCAGGCTTCCTGGGCTTTGGAAATGGAAGAATGACAGACAGGAAGAAGAGAATGAAAAGGAAGAACACAGAAACTTCTGGTGAATAAAAAATGGAAATATTCAAGTGCACAATATAATCTGGCATTGGCTTCAGTTTTAGATTGGTTTTGGAGCATTTTCTTTTGCCTTCTGTTTCTCCTTCCCCTTTTCTTCCCCTTCTCCTTTCCTTTCCCCTTCCTCTTCCCCTCTCCTTCCTTCCTGTCTTAATAAGGTCTCAGCTGAGTGCTCAGTGGCTCATGCTTGGAATCTTGTAATTCTAGCTACTCAGGAAGCTGAGATCGGAGGCTTGTGGATTCAAAGCCAGCCCAGGCAAGAAAGCCTGTGAGGCTGTTCTCTTTATTTAAGCATCAAAAAAGCCAGAAGTGGAACTCTAGCTCAAGTCATAGAGTGCTAGCTTTGAGTCAAAAAGCTCAGGAACAATGCCCAGGTCCGGAGTTCAAGCCCTAGATTGGCACAAAAAAAAAAAAAAGAAGAGATAAAGAAAGAAAAAAGGATAGGGCCTCACTTTCACTATCTTCCTGCCTCACTGTCCCAAGTGCTGGGATTATAGATGTGTGCTATAGGGCTTGCCTCTCTGCTTGAGTTAAAAAGCCTCACAAGTCAATGCTACCCCTTGCACATAATTTGTATGGCCTTAGGCTGGTTATTTGAGTTTTTCTGGCTTTCAGTTTCCTTACCTCCAAACTGGGGTGGATAGCCACACCGCCTTAGAAAAGAAGCTTCATGCATTCACAACCACAAAAGGATTCTCTTCTCTCAGTCTGACCCCAAACCCTGGGTCCTCAGCAGTCCCCTCCCCTCCCAAGCCCTTTCTGCTCCAGCCATCCCCACCAAAATGAACCTCGCTGGGCAGGACAACTCAGAGAATTAAAACATGCAATCAAACAGCTTCTTGACGGGAAATGCTTTGGAAATTTTCGGCTCCATTTACTTCTCAATCTAATTTTGTCCTCCGATGCACATTATGCGCGAGATGGGATCTCATGTGGTTTGCCCAGCATTCCATACACCAGCAGGAGGCACCCGGCGACTCAATTGCTGCTCCTGTCTCTCCTGACCATGTGAGAGGCATAATGAGAGCACCCGGCAGGCTGGGGGGGGCACCCCTGGGTAAGAGGGTCTGGCCTGGGCACCCTGGAACCTGCTGGTCCCACCTTTCCACCAACAGCCTTGGATCTGGGATGATGGGACATTTATCTGCAGCCAAACCCCAGTCACAACATGGATTCCCGTTACCACCCCCTGCTTGGCCCTGACCTTCTCTAGTTGGACTATGCACTTCTCAGCTCCCCCTGTCCTGGATCAAGCTCAGACCCTCACTCAACCATTGCCTGGAGCTGTATAGCACCAAACCCCACCTCTATCCTAGTCCTAAACAGCTTATTCTCCCTCAACTCACCCTCCAAGCCTTAGCAAATGGTGCTGCAGCACCTGACAGACACCCAGGTAACTCTGCCATTATTACCTCTGGTGGTAGAGCCCTCCTAGTTAGCCTAGGGCCACCCTTTCCCCATCCCACATTCCCTTCTTGGGGCTTTGACAGCTCATACACACACTTCTATGTCCTCGCGCTGTCAGTTTGCATGGGACAGCTGTCTCCTAGAAGACACTAGCTTAACCACTTCCAGCTCAAAGACAGTGTCCTGTTCACCTGTGTTACCTTGTGGTCAGACCCCAGCTGAGGCTAAATACCCATTAGCACAGAGAATGTTTTCCCAGCCCCTCCTCTGGGCTCAGCCTGTGGTAAGTGATAGAAATTTTGTGCCTATAAGAATAGGGAGATTTTTCTTTGTGCACACATGCTGCTTTCCATCCTCCTCATCTCATAGAAGAAAAGCTGCCAACCAATGCCCGGAAGCCACATAGGCTCTATCTAGCCAAGGAGCAATGTCCCCTGGCCACCCTCATGACTCCCAGTGGGTTGGGGCCATTGGGTCCTTGTTTATTTCCTCCCCCTTGCTCTTCCCACAATCCAGGAGCTTACTACAACTCACTCAAGTCCCACAGGATTATGAACTAGACCTTCCTTGAGCTTCAAGGCTCAGCTGTCACAACCCCCATCCCAGAATCTATTGTGATGATCCCCATTTTCATTTGAGTGGTTCTGGTCTATGTACACATACCCCTGGGTTTTAATTTAATGCTGCCTCAAACCCTGGAGCGAGGAATAGACTATAATAGATAAATGATTCAGAGAAGGAAACTCCTAACTGCCAAAGCCGGTGGATAGTCCCCACCACTCATTGTCCTGGATTTCTTTTCCTGTCTCTAATTATTCAAACTTTTTTTGTCCACTGGACATCATTGTACACCTTTCTCCTATTTAGGAAAGTTTATATTTTAAGATTTCAGGCTTCTCAATGAGTCAAGTGGCATATGCCTATAATCCCAGCACATGACAAAATGAAGCAGAAAGATCACAGGTCCCCGTCCAGCTTGGGTTATATAGGAAGACCCTGTCTCTAAAGAGAAGTTCAAGGTCAGCCTGGCTGACACAGTAAAATCTTGTTTCAGAAGAAAATAATCAATTAATTAAGGTGGCAAACGTATCAGAAACATGGTTTCCCAGCCTGCCTTGCAGATAGGCCAGGGCACATTTCTGGGTCCACCAAGAAGACACATTTGTGTGACTCTAATCATAAGCTAGTGACACAAAGAAACAGACCCATGTGGAGTCTATGTGCTAAACAGAGGTGGCATCTAGTGCTCACTGACTGTGGGTTGAAGGCCAGGTATACAGGCCAGTGTGGCAAACTTGTATGGTACAAGGGCAATTCCTGGCAAGGAGGCCTCCAAGTTTGGCTCATGGCTCTCTTAGAGAGCCTGAGAGCCCTAATATTCTTAGATTAATCCATTCTCTGCTTGATGTTTATAGTTAAGATCCAGGACTCTATGATCTGCTTTCTCAGGCTTCATCTCTCTCTAGTTCTTTCCCAGATCCTCTCTTCTCAACCTAGGTCATCTCTACATCTCCATCAAGTGACCCAGATCCATTCACCACTTCTAATCCTGTAACGTCCATATCCATAGCTCCAGCTCTGACCCTTCTTCTACTGCCCTCTAGCAATTTCTACTGGGTATCTTAGGGACCACAAAGACAAAATATCCAACAGCTCCCTTCATCAACAGCTCCCTAACATCTTTGACTCAGCCACTGGCTCCATTCTCCACTCTGTCTTCCAACTTTAACCATGACTTCAGCTTCCCACGTATCCCTCTTTTAAGATTATTTGCAATTCTACCCTTCCACACTTTTCCTCTACCTGAGTCTCCACAGCCTGGGTCCAGACCCTTATCCTTTCTTTCCTGGGATTCTGCAACTTTCTTTATGAGCTCAGATCTTTTTGCTGAGTCTTCTCATCAGTGTGTCCATCTTCTGTTAAGACCTCAAGAGATTTCTTTGAAGATGCAAATGTAAAGGCCTTGGAGGCTCCTCAGCATCTGGAGGCTCTGATCTCAGCCACTGTGACTCCTCTCCTTGACTTCTGTTGTTTCTGCCCCAATGCTTATGCTTTCCTCTAGCCTCTACCTTGCTGTTCTCTCTGCTTGGAAGCTCTTCTCCACTTTTCTCCCAAGCCTGGTTAATCCTCACTCATTTCAGTGATCATTACCTCCTGTAGAAGCTTGCCTAGCCACCTCCCATACAACCCCAGGAAGGTGTGGACAGCCCTCCTTGTGTTCCTGTGATAGGTCACCTGACACTTTCATTGCCATTCTAGCTTTTCAAAATGTTTACTGAGCACTTTTACTGGGCAAGAACCTCACTAAGGAATATACATGCACAATCCCATTTAATCCTCCATACAATTCTAGGCATGACACTGAGCATCCAAAAATTTAGGTGACCTTCCCACTCTCACCCTCAAAACACAACAGGGGTAGGGGAAGTATTGAGAGTTAGAACCCACCCTAAATTCCTGATGTTGATGTTCCATGGCTCACCCTTGAAAATTCCTACAGCATGTACCTGGTTTGGCATCACCACAGCCAAGCTACTTTGTCCTGCAAAGCCTCAGTTTCCCCTTCTATAAAATGAAGATCAAGTCTTCCCTTGATTCCTCCCAAGAATCTGAAAGTTACAGATGTGAAATCACTTGGTGAGCCCTGAAAGGTGGTGTATGAGTAGGAAGGTATTAGCAGACTTGTAAGGAGCTGTCCCAGTGAGCAATTTCTTTGCTCACCAGACATGCAAAGCCCTTCTATTCCCTCCTTCTTTTAGAGTGAGGTGAGGGGCAGGCTCCCATTTCCTCTTGGAGGTGGGAGGCTGGGATATTTAAAGTCACCATCTATCTATTCCCATCCCCCTTCCCTAAACACAATTGTGACAGTCAAGCAAAGAAAGGAAAGGGGGGGGGGAATCCATAAATGCTGGGCAAAGCAGAGGCCAGTGGAATTCTCCAGCTTCTGACCACCAGTTAGTGACGTCAGGATTTATAACTGTATTAAATGGGGTGACAGGCAGCCTTGATATATCAGTTCCCCTTCTTCCCAAATCACAGACAATAAAAGCTTTGGCAGTGAAAGTCATTCATCATCATAAAGACCTGAGACATCCCAGTCATCAATTTCACTCACATCCTTAATACACTGGAGAGAGTGTAGGAGTTGAGCACCTCAAGGGGGGGGAGGAGGGAAAAACACGAAGGGAGATTGAACAGGAATAATTACAAAGGTCAAAGAAGGGATTCACCCAGGAGGTGCTGTGAGAAGGGCTGCACCCTGCTGGATATATAACCAGGCCACACAGAAACTAGACGTTCAATGGACTAGTCCTTGGACAGGCTCAGGGAACCTGAGGTAAAAGCAGCCAAAATGGAACTGCAATAGAAGAGCTGGGCATGCTGGGAGCTATATTCAGGACTCAACAGCTTAGGTTGAGTACTTGGATACCCTCTATTACCTACATTACTACAAGGAGATTCTGAAGTAATGAAACCATAGGCATCTTTTCATAGCCTATCCCCATATTGGAACAGCAGACTATCTATGCCTACTGTGGTCCTCTTTTGAGCAGTTCTCAAAGACTGACACTAACTGGTGGTAAATGATAGCAAAATACTTTCAGTCTACCCGGCTAATGTTGTTCCTAGAGCCCTAAGTGCTTCCTCTACAACCCCTATCACACCCCGAACCGTCTGTTTCCCCCACTACCACCACAGATCCAGACACCTTGATCCTACATGGAGGACAGAGATCCAGGAAAGAACGACACAATGTTCAAGGTTCCAAGTGATGATGTCAGCTCTCCTTCCTGGGCCACCTCTTCCTGTCATCTTTGCCAAGGCACCCACAGGGCTGTCCATCCCTCAGCAGCAAGCAAATGCTTGGTCTCTTCTATCCTATTGGATGGAAATAGCAGGAAGCCTCTTAGGCATGGGGGGGGAAATCTGGAGGCTTCCACTGGCTATTCCTGAAAAGAACCAGACTTAGGACATATGACCTTCCCCTAGGTATGCCCAGAAAATGGGTTAAAGGAAAGTGATAACAATTAATTTTTTCTTGATTTTTTTCTTCCCTGAAAATAAAACAACAGAAGAAAGCTTGGATGTAGGTGGGGAGTAGATTGTGGTGCCAGACTCTCCACACTGGACAACAAGCAGCCCGCAGGGTCAGGGTGTACTGGGAGCCCTAGGATTCTCCAGGTGACCTAATCTAGACTGGAACATGATGCAATGACAGAGTCTACGTTTCCCAAACAAGACAGAGCATATTCTGCCTGCTGTGTCTGCCCATCTACGGAGTATAGCCTGGTGGAGTCTGGCCAGGCTTTATGTTCCCTGTAGCAGGGGAAAGGTAACTGGCAAAGGCACCTGTTTGGGAGAGTGAACCAGCACAAGGCCCTTCAAGCAGATATCACCCAAGATGAAGACAAGCCAGGTCAGACCTGGTGTTCATATGCGGCCCTAGATCCACCCACTGGTGTTGGATGTGCTCTGTTTCTCAGGGCCCAACCAGAGCAGGATCTGCCACACTTAGCCCTCCTCTGTCAGATTTCCTGCCTGCTAGTAGGGGCAGGCTCAGTGGTTCAGCAAGTGGCCTTGGATTCTGATTGCCCAAATGAGAATCCTGCTTTTACTACTTATAAGCTGTACAATGATGTTGAACAAGTATCTATTCTTTTCTGTGCCTCAGTCACTGTACAGTAAAATGGAGAATATGTTTCTCAGGTTGTTGTGCAGATTAGACAAGTCACTAGCAAGTGCTTAGAAGCTATGCCCAGTAGGATGCAAGTATTATTTGTTGCTCCTACTGATGATTTTTGTGTTTTGGGGCCCATGCTAGGTGCCAACACTACCCTGAGGTGTGTCACTTGAGCATATCCTGGGCCATGGACAACAGAGATTGGCACAAAAGAGATCAGTGACCTGGAAAGACAGACACTTCCCTTGACAGACTTTCTCCAACAGGGAGCAGATACCCTAAGGACTCAGGGTGAAATCATCCTCACTAAACATTTATAGAGATAAATGAGAGAGTGCCTCCTTCCCCCTCTCCCCCACCCCTCCCCAGGATTTGAACATTATGGTAGGGAAGAGGCTTCAGATAGTAGAAGCTAATGCGTTTGGGTAGAAATAATAATTACGATAATATCATGAAATCAAATGTGCCTTTTTGCTCGCCATAGATATGTATGTGAATGTGTGAATCATATCAATAACCTTGACAATGACCTAGAAGGGTGGAGTGTAGAGCAATTAGTAACAACCAATCAGAATAGTTTATCCATCCATCCAATATTTCTTCAGTTCTTACTATATTCCAAGCTCTACACTAGGCCAGCTGGAGGAGGCAAAGACGTAATCTCATGTGTAAGCAGGATGGAAAGATACAAAGACTTATAAATCAAGGCACAATGAGATAACTGGCATCGTGGAGGTCTGATTCAGGGCAGAGGTGAAGGAGTATCACTTCTGACTGAAGTAATTCGGGAAGGCTTCCAGGAGGAGGTAGCATCTGGGGTCTGTTATCAGTAGACACACACTGAGAAGGCACACTGAGATAGGTAGCCTGCATAATCCTAGGTCCTTCTGCAGGCCAAGCCCTGGACCAGCTCATGTTCACTTCCTTCTAAGTGGCTGGCTCTCCGTGAACTCCCATGAAAGGGTACTGTTCGTTATGATTTGGGGTGATACTTGCACACCCTTTTCCTCAGGTGTGTTTCACCACAGTTCTGTGAGAGGTTCAGAGAGGATGAGGCTCTCTCAGCATTCCTGGGAGTTGTGGCAGAGTCAAGGTAAAGATCCATAGTCCTGACATTAAGTCAATCTAATGCTCTTTCTTTCAGAGAAGTATCCTAAGTAAGCAGAGAACCTAAAAGAAGCAACAGCTTGGAGTTAGCGCTAAGCATGACTGGGTTGGAAGAGGGTTAAAAAAGATAGACCTGGATTTGAGGATTCTGCTGAGCAGCTTCACAGATGGGGCAGACAGATGGTAGTGGACAGTCAAGCATAGGAATGAGGAGAGGAGAGGAAAAGGGAGGGGAGAGGAAGAGAGAGAAGAGGAGGGAAAGTTCAAGTCTGGAAAGGCAAAGGTTAAGTTAGGTGTGAAGGAAAGAGCACTGGAATAGGAGTCAAGAGATGGGGGCTCCAGATCTATGCCACTTTGGGAGTTGTCAGGCCTCGGTGTCCCTAGTCTGTTCAATGAGAGTTGCATAAAATGATAGTTAAGTGTGCATCCAGCACCAGTATTCGAAAGTCTCTTGTCTCTGGGTACCTGGAGAGGCTACAACACATCATTAGAGGAGCCAGGGTGAGAATCAACAGGTGCTGGTAGAAATAGTGGGAAGCAGGTGTCTCTCCCTCACTGGTAGTGACTCCCAGTAGACTAAGGGACACAGAGTGCTCAAGAAGACTTACATCAGGCCCTAGGGAGTGTGGTATGCAAAATGACACCCCCTCCAAGATGTCTACAATCTAATCTCCAGAACCTGTAAATACGTTATCCTACATGGAAAAATACTCTTGATTAAATTCTTAGGGGATATGTATGTGTGTGTGTGTGTGTGTGTGTGTTGGTACTGGGCTTGAACACAGGCCCTTATACTATTGCTTAGCTTTTTTCCTCAAGGCTGATGCCATAACACTTGAGCCACAGCTCTACTTCCAGCTCTTTAGTAGTTAATTAGAAATAAGAATCTTAGGGACTTTTCTGTCCTAGCTGGTTTTGAACTGTGATCCTCAGAGCTCAGCCTCCTGAGTGGCTAGATTTATAGGTGTGCGCCATTGGAGCCTGGCTAAATTAAATCTTTAGAGAGGTAAGGTCATCTCAGATAACCAGAGTAGGCCCAGTATAAGGACCTTTATGGGATGGAAAATGGAGAGTCACCAAGAGAAGATATGACAATAGAAACAAGGCAAGGGCAAAATACTGCTCTGCTGGCTTTGATGGATGGGAAAGGGGACTGCAAGGACAGGCATCTGGAAGCTAGAAAAGGCAAGGAAATAGATTCTCGCCTAGAGCCTCCAGAAGGAACACAAGTGCTCCTACAACACCTTGATTTTGGACCTTCTGATCTCCAGAACTGTAAGATAATAAAATTGTGTTAGCCACTGAGATTGTGGTAATTTGTTACAGCAACAACTAGAAACTATGACATAAGGTGAATGGAGTGTCCAGAATAGGGAGCCAGCAAGCCTATTCTACTGGGGGAAGATCCCACCCCTAGTAGCTCTTCTGCTATCTCCTTGCTCCTGAGTTCCACACCTTCAGAACAAAACTTACTTAATTCACATAACAGGATCTTATCCCCCTTTTACAGACGAGGAAATTGTGGCTCACATCAAACAGCTGAGACACAAAGGCTGCCCATTCCTAAGTGTTAGAGCTAGGACTCTAAGCCAGAATCCATACTAGAAGCTACACAATGTGATTAGCTTCGGCAGACTCAGATGGCAGCCCAACTACGCTTTAGAAAAAACACAAGAGAGCTTTGTTGGGATCCTTGTGATGACACTGAGCTCATTACTAACAGAAGTAGGAGAATAGAAGGAGAAAAGCCCCCCTTCTACCTGGGTGCCTTCAGGCACTTTCTTTACCTGATAGTTGGACAAAAATAATACCTATGTTTCAAAAAGTAAAAGTTTAAATGATCCAACACATATATTCAATAAGTGTTTGCTTTCATTATTACCTCTGGAGACAGCCTATTAAGCTTTTGGAGTGAGCTCAGGTGGATAAGAAATACTTCTTGGTGTAGAACTAAAGTAGGGTTCCCTATGGCTTCTTCCTGGTCCCCTCAACAGTCTTATCTCCTATCCCCACTGCCCTGAGCATAGAGGAGGAAGCAGCCAGAACCCAAGACTCTGCCATCTCTAAGCCAGCAGCTCTGAACCTCTGAGGATGACACGCTTTCCTGCTCTCTCCTCTCCTGTCCTCTGCAGCTCCGTGGATCAGATACTGAGAGGGATTCATCCTTCAGCCCTGGGGATATGGGCTGAGTCCAATGTATGGCTAGAGAAAAATCCACAGTGTTTCATTCACATCATTAGCGGGGACAGAAGTTCTTTACTGATAGGTTAGGGTACCCATACAAATATAAAGTAAATTTTTTAAAAAATATACTGTATATAGAGTGTAAACCCATTTGTGGGAGATAAATGACATGTTTAACCTGGTGTGTGCTTCTTAAGCATAGAAACCATTATCAAAAGATATATGCCTATCTGCCAACTCTGTCTACACCTGCAGATAAATTAGAAATGGAAGAGATATGGTCACAGCTCACTCTACATATTTCTTAACTAGAATGGACTTGTATTACTTTTTGGTTAAAAAAGAAAATTGCATTTTTATTAGTTATGCAAAGGCAAGGGGTGCTTGTTGTGACATTTTCACGCATATTCTGTATTCTAATCAATTTCCCCTTTTCCATCTCTCTCCCCTATCCTCTAAAAGGAATTACATTTAATGAAGGGGGATGGTGAGAGATTAAGTCAGATTTCAAAACTGAGTGCATGGCTCCCCTGAGCAGCTTAGACAGTGCCTCCTCTATAAAACCTTTCCCCACCTTACAATCATAGAAAAGCCTCACCATGCACTGGTGGCTCATGCCGGTAATCCTAGCTTTGCAAGAGGCCGAGATCTAAGGATCATGTGACAAAGCTAGCCAGGGCAGAAAAGTCCATGAGACTCTTAACTCCAATTAACCACCAAGAAAGCTAGCAATGGTGCTGTGGCTCAAGGACTAGAGCAGTAGCCTTGAGTAAAAAGGCTCAAGGACAGCGTCCAAGCCCTGAGTTCAAGCCCTAAGACTGGTGTGCAAAGTTGGGGGGCTGGGAAGGAAAGGAGATAAGATTCCCTCCTCCACACCCCAGGGTAGTAACTGTTTCTTTTAGGGCTTTGTTTTGTTTTACCTTGTACAGGTCCATGTTCACCTCCCCTTAGGACTCAGAACATTCAGAACAGACTCTGCAATCCTCAGGACCTGACCTAAGCTAACACAAAGGAAAAATTCAGTTTTGATGGAGAGATGAAGGAAGGAAGGAAGGAAGGAAGGAGGGAGGGAGGGAAGGTATATAAATTACCTAGGCACTATTGTTTGATGCCTTTGATTCTCTAGACAATGAGAAGGCATTGGAAATCTCTGACCAGTAGAACTAGCTAATGAAATTGCTATTTTAGGAAGATGGATCGCATCTGGGTGGGCTGGGAAGCTGGAAGCCCAGAGACCTGCTGAAGTCTATTTGGAAAGGTCGGCTTCCAAGCTGCCTGCAAGTGCAAAAATCTATGAGGGCATTACCAGGGCCATCCAGCTTTGTTTATTTTTATCCTATGAAATAGAAGGTCAGAAACAAGTAGAGCACTTTCTATGGAAATTATTTTTTTTAATTGACACTGCACTTTACACAAATATTAATTCATTTATTCAACAAATCGTTCTTGGGAACACAGCTAGCCTGAAAGCAAATCATAGTTTTCTTCCATGTGCATTTTAATTATGGAGATGCTTGAATTTCATTTGGGCTTTAAAATGATCAGACTTCTGGCACCACTGAATCCCAGAGTATCCTTGCAAACACTTAAGATTCCAAAAATCCAGCTTTCTAGGAATCTCAGAATCTATCATTGTGAGTCTCTTTAGCATTAAAAAACAAAGGCTTTAAATCCCAATGGAATTTTCCATGCTTTGTGCTGGAATGTGAACAGCCCTGTATCTCAGGGGGCAGTTCTGGTCTTAGACATCAGGTTATCTCACATCAGTCCAGTCATGTCTTAGCCTGGGTAGTGGTACCCTGAACACAGCAAAGCTATTGCAAAGGGTCCTGGTATCTAATTTGGACAGGGTGATGTCACTCCACTGGAAGAAAGGGCTGTTTTGTTGCACATCCTGAGAACCTTGTACATGGTGCTCCAGCCCCTCCCCATCCCTCATGCACACCACATGATTTACACACCCAGCTGATCCTAGGGCAGGAAATAGCTTGAGCACTGGCCAGCAGTCAGGGACAGAAAAACTTAGCTGGAGATACATGACAGCCTTTTCTGCTTTGAATGCTGGGGACAATTGTTGGGCAAGACTTAAAGAAAACAGGAAAAATGGGGAATAGTGTTAGCACAGGATCAGAAACTCAGATACCCACAGGTGCCAGCAAGCTAGGGAGGCCACAGGGCTGACATGTCTTAAAGGGGCAGCTCCTGTCCCCAGGGTGGCAACAGGAGGCTGCTGACCTGTGGGGACAGTCCTCCAAGTCCTCAAGAGAGGCATTTTAACTTTGTATCAAATCCCCTGATTTTTTTAAATAAAAATATTTTTATTTTAATGACTGGTTGCACATGGAACTCTTTTTGTTCTTTCTTTTTTTAAATACTTTTTTATTGTAAAAATAGTGTAGAAAGGGGTTACAGTTACATGAGTAAGGTAATGAGTACATTTCCTATCAAGCATTGCTACCTCTTCTTTTGTTTTTCCCCTACCATCCCTTCCCTCCCACCGCCTGCAACTCCTCCCTCCCTCCCCGCCCCCACAAGTTGTAAAGTTCATTTTCAACATAGTGTCTTGTACATCTCATTGTTACAATGGGTCAACTTGTATCCCTATTTAAACATTTTGTTTTTTCCCTCCCCCCCCCCAAATTAGAAAAATTATATACAAGATGCAGGGCACCAGAATCAATACAGTGAAAACAGGGGTTATACCATGGGGGAGGAACAAACCAAAGAAACAAAAAAAAAAATCACATAGTACATTATAAGTACATTAAAAACAATAGCAAGCAAGAAAAAAAAAAACACTTGTGTCCCTATCTTGGTGTTCATTTCGCTTACTATCACCTTATATGGTCCTATGTACATATCTTTTGACCTTTTCTGCTTGTCCTAGACATACACTAGTTATTGCAAATAAGAGAAACCATGGGAGCTATGTTTCTTTGGGCCTGGCTTACTTCACTTCATATAATTTTTTCTAAGTCTTTCCATTTCCTAACAAATGGGGCAATGTCATTCTTTCTGATGGAGGCCTACATAGAATTCCATTGTATAAATATACCACATTTTCTTGATCCATTAATCTATTGAGGGGCATCTGGGTTGGTTCCATATCTTAGCTATGGTAAAAAAAAAATGCTGTGGTAGCTTTAGTATGGCCTTGTATATGATCATTTGGGTAAATGCCCAAAAGTGGAATTGCTGGGTCATAGGGGAGTTCTATGTGAAGTCTTTTCAGGAACCTCCATACTGCTTTCCAGAATGGTTGAACAAGTTTACATTCCCACCAACAATGAAGTAAGGTTCCCTTTTGACCACATCCCCTTCAGCATCTGTTGTTATTAGAATTCTTGATTATAGCCATTCTAACTGGGGTGAGGTGGAATCTCAATGTTGTTTTGATTTGCATTTCTTTTATGGCTAGAGAAGTTGAGCATTTCTTCAGGTGTCTATTGGCTATTCTTATTTCCTATTCAGAGAAGTTTCTCTTTAAGTCTTTAGCCCACTTATTATCAGGCAGTTGTTTCTTTGAGGATTTGTTGTTGGGGGATTTAATTTTTTGAGTTCTAAGTTTATTTTAGATATGAGGCCCTTGTCCATTGTATGGCTAGTAAAGATCTTCTCCCAATCCGTGGGCTTTCTATTGATCTTGCTAGCTATGTCCTTTGCCATGCAGAAACTCTGCAGTTTCATGCAATCCCATTTGTCCAACCTTTCTTTTATTTGTTGTGTTTCTAGGTCTCTATTTAGAAAATTTCGGCCTGTGCCAAGGAGCCTTAGAGTTTCTCCTATTCCTTCCTGTAATATTTTCAGGGTATCTGCTTTGCCTTCGAGGTCTTTGATTCATTTGGAGTTGATTCTGGTGCAACTTCCCTGATTTTAAAGGTACTTCAAATTTTCTTTCTGGAAGTTGATAAACTGACAAAGTTCACAAATTTTAAAATGTAAATGATATTCAATTAAAAAGCACTCTTTTTCCCTCCTCATGCCTAAACATGATTGTTAAGATCCTAAGGATCTTCTCAGAGTTTCCTTAACTTACAGAAATAGAAATATGTATTGGCATGGTTTGGATATGTTTTACACAAAAGGTAGCCTGTGGTAAATATCATCATTTCTGCTTTTTCTTTTTTATGAACGATGTATTGTAAAGACCCTTCCCCATCGTAACTTAAAGACTGTCCTCTTTCTACAACTGCATCTGGTACATCCATTGTACAGATGAACTAATCCTTAACAAGTCTGATGTTAAAATGATAAAGCTATTTTTTTTTTGCAAAACTGGGATTTGAACTCAATGCCTCAGGCTTGCTGGGTTTACATAATACCTCTGGGCCACATCTCCATCCCTGTTTCTTACTGGTTATTTTTAGGATAAGTCACTTGCTTCCCACCTGAGCTACCATCTGTCTACTTTTAATGTTCTCGTCATTGCTGAAATCACAGATATGCACCACCACATCCAGCTTCCCTCCATGGAGATAGAGTCTTACAGACTTTTCCCGCACAGGCTGGCCTGGTACCATGATCCTCCCAATCAGCCTCCTACATAGCTTGAAGTGACAGGCATGTGCCACTCTGTGCCCTGCTATGGGCTGAGGTCTTTCTAACTTTTCTGCCTGACCTCAAACTCTGGTTCTCTCATTCTTAGCCTCCATATAGTTATTTATCAGCATGAACCACTGGTATCCAGATATGTCTTTTTGTAATATTCAAAAAATCAATATACAGACCATACAGTCTTTGAGTTGTACCTGTACATGCCAGACTGAGGGTCTTATTGGGCAGTGCTTATGTCTATGAGATCACAGCATGGTTGCCAGCATTGCCTATGGAAACCTCAGCTTCCCATCTGTGAATCGAAAGGAAATCCTTTTACTGATAAGAGCTTCTTGTAAGCTCTTTGCCCTTGAAATTCAGCAGAGATGTCCAAGCCTTGATAGGGAACTAACCCCTGCTGGGTCAAAAAGCAAGCTTCCTATCTCTTATAGTTTCCACTATTAGACCCTGCCCCCAGGGTCTAATTTACATATAGGCTGAACCCAATGGGCACAGAGAGAATAATAGTCTCACCTTTAGACATCTTCATTCATTCATCCATACATTTACTAGGCATCATCTGAGATATCATCCACTGAAAATTCCTTTCCACCAAATCATCCCAAAACTTCTTCAGATCTCTAATTGAATCGCATCGCCTTTCTAAAAAGGTCTTACTTCATCTACTACCACATCAGTATACCACCACCTCTCAGCCCCAGCCTCTCATGATTCTTTCCCTCTGTTTATTTTCTTCAGAGCACATGCATTACGAAACACATTGCATGTTCATTGTGTTTACTGTAGTTTGCCTTGCTCTCCCCAGCAGGAGAGCCCAGTGAGGGCAGGTGCTATCTCCCAGCATCTCTATCTAGCCCCAGAATAAGAGTCCAATAAACAGTAACTGCTGAAATTACCCTCCCTCTCCAATGCACACAGCAACTCAGTAGTCCAGAGCCTTCCTCGGGAAGCACATGGCTGAGCATGCAGTCCTGGCTAGCATGCTGCATTTCAGCTTTTACTGCAATTTTTCACACCCCTTGGCAGCCCAGGTACACAGGCATTTCTCATATTCTTCCTTTCATTATTCATTATGACTTCAGTGGGAGAGAAGAGGTATTTAGTTGTGTCTGATGAGCCTCAAAAAAGGCTCATAAAAACTGGGTCAAAGGAGGTGTTCCCCATGGAAAGATGAACAATCGGCTGTTCAAAGCTGCCTGGCGCCTGGCCAGAGGAAACATGAGGAGGGGGCAGAGTACATCTGAGTGTGAAGCCTCATCAGGAAATCCCCCAGGGTCATTCAGCAGAGAAGGTTCCCTATCACATAGCCAGAGGTGCTTCCCCAGTGCTAGAGATTCTGAGTCTGGGAATCTTGGGTTTACAGACCCAAAGCAATACCATGTACAGTCTGAATGTTTCTGAAAAATCCTGACACAAAGCAGATATATCACTGCTCCTATACTGGACATGGGTACCCCAAACATGTGGGGGGAAAAGTCACCTGTAGCACTCATATATCTGCTCTGCCCCTTGGCCAGATGTCCTGATGTCTCCACCCAGAATCTTCCTGTGGTGTTCTATAGGGTCAGGAGCCTTTAGGAATCCCTGAGAGAGTATATCCCCCGCCCACACACAGGATTGACATGGGGAACATTTCTCTATGACTTATGCCCTCCGGACACAGGCAAAGGTAGGGATCCTTCATACATTAGCCTAGAAAAGTATCCATAATTCCCATGTGCTCAGAGAAAGCCTTAGACCCCGAGGCCTGGGTCACCCACCAGCCTAGTGCTTCCTAACCCTGTTGGACCCAGGGAGGCCTTGTTCAGTCTCCCCCTGCCATTCCATTCTTCTGATCACAGATAGAGTCCCCAAGGGAAGAGGCTAGCAAGGTCACACAGACTGATCCTGCTCCTTTGTTCTCCCAAGCAAAATGTTGGGTGGGTACATCTGGAGACAAGACTGCCAGCTCTCTGGCCAGTGGGGAGGCAGGCAAAAGTCGGGAGCCTGGCACCCTTCCCGTGGTCCTCTCTGGCAGGTAGGCACAGTAGCTGCCCCATCAGCGGGCCTGTGGCTCAAGGGCACACCTGCAGGTAATTAGTCCCAATCAGGAGAGGCCCAAACTGCTGACAGTGCAGGAACCAGCTGACCATGTCACCAGTTCACAAATGGTGAGTAGTTTCTGAACCATGGGCCTGCTAGTAGAGCAGGGGTTTAGCTTAATATTTAATGCTGCATATAAACGGTGGAGAGCAATCGACTTGTTCTCTAATGAGATCTTCCTTGGGTAGCCTGGAGTGTTAAAGCAGAGATGGAGCAGCCTGGGAAGGGGTACTCTTCAGCCCCCAGTAGAGCCCAGGGGCTTATAGTTCAACTGAGCACCTACAGGAACCTTGGGGTAGGAAGTGAACACAGGTGAGTTGGAAGACTGACTTCCTCTGAAGATTTCAGAACTTTGTCAGCACAGCCACTAACGTATGTAGAGTGACATGCAGCCCACCAATAGCCCTCCAAGGATTTCCTTCAAGGTGTTCTAACAGGTCTCAGTGGAGCCAATAGCGTCCCCTAGAGGACATTGTGAAATTCTGTGAGGCTCTTAGATACTGGAGGGGCATGAATTGCTGGCTTGCATGGAATGAATCATACAATGAATCATCTTCTTCCATCCTGCACTATTGTCATGTCCTGAAAAGCATTTATGAAGCTGGAAAATCTGTTTGCAATTATTTGAATCTAGAACTGAATTTCATTTACATATAAATGTGAACTTGCAAATTCCATGGTCTCATATACTCTGAATTTTCTAGGGATGCAACTACTATATAAATTGAGCAAACCTCATGCTTCGTTTTATTTGGAACTCTACTAAGAATTCCTCCTGTCGGCAAAATGTGCCACTATGAGAAGGTGTAATTCCTTGGTCCACAATCCTGCATAAGGGTATGCTCAAGGTGACTGCGTTCACCATGCTTTGGTTCATAGGCAAATAGGCAAAGCCCTAAACTGTTTTGTCTTGTAGTTTAGACAGAGTATGCACATATCAATACATATTGCTTGATTATAAGCAATCTTGCTTTTTTATTTCTCCTTTATCTCATTATCAGTGCATTGTTTAAATTCTATTTAAAATCAGATGTGAAGGCTATATTGTTTAAGTGTTTAATGTCAGGAGAGTAAAGGGGACCTGTAAATATTTACTATCCCAAAGGAATTCTGGGGGGGATCAGGTGGAGACCCTGCCTCCTCTCCCAAGCATAGAACCTCAATGCCTCAAAAAGCAGAAGGAAAGTTCCAAGTCCTCCCACCGAATCTTCATGTGTAAGCATCTGCTATATAGTACATGTGTCTGTGTGTTAACTCAATAATAGTTCCTTTAATAATTATTTGTATTGTATCATATTTAAAATTTCCCCACATTATAATATTGCATTCTACTTTTTATTTTTAATTGTTATTATAAAAGTGATGTGCAGAGGGATTGCAGTTACACAAGTTAGGTAATGAGTGTATTTCTATCTGGACAATGTCTCCCCTTCCCTTGCTCTCTCTGTTTTCCCCTTCCATCCCCACTCACAAGTTGTATAGTTCATTTTCAACATTGTGTCTAGTGAGTACCATTCCTGCATTTGTTCACTCTTTGTTCCTCTATATAATATTTTTAACAAATTGGTTATACTTACATTCTTCTAAACTTGCTTTTTACTTAAATGTTTATCTTAAACATTAATTCAAGTCAATACTTTTTTGAAGGCTGCATAGTATTTCATTATGTAAAAGAGCCATATTTTATTTAGATAGCTTCTATTGATGTTGTTTGCCAATATAAATAATTATATAATTATTATGCACACAGACATCATTATGCACATATGTGAACATATCTGCAATATAAATTTAAATTTTTCATAGGCATTTTCAAGTTTCCCTCCAAAAAAATGGAAGCAATTTAAACTCTTGTAACAGCACATGAATATACCTGTTTTTCATTCTCCTCCCAACATTTACCTTTATCTTTGATAAGCTAATGAACTGTGTCTTATGAGGCTTTTTTTACTTATTGCTTTAAAATTCTGAACCAGTGTGTATTTTTTATATAAAATTGGGGCATCTACATTTTCTCTAATTCATATCTTTGCTTGTTTTGTCTACTGGTCTTTTAATTATTCTTTCTTAAAAGTTCTTTATATATTAAAGAAATTAACTCTATCCATGTTCCACTTGACCACAACCTCCAGCCCCTTTTTCTATAGATATTTTCATTTACCATCTTGCATTTATGCTCAGGCCAATGTGAACCTTGAGCCTCTTGTTTACCCTTTTCTGCATAACTGGGATGATAGGAGAATGCTATCATGCCCACATTTTTATTGGCTGATGAGACTTACAAACTTTTTACTCTAGTTGGCCTTGCAATCTTCCCAATATCTACCTATTAAGTAGCTGTTATGAGCATGTGTGAACCACCATCCCTGGTTTGAGCTCAAAAAACTAAAGCTCTATGTGGGCCCAATTAGACCTATCCATGGGATAGATTAACCTTTTGGACAGGTATCCATCTGCTTCTTCCTTCAACTGTCAGAAAGGTGGTCAACACTAATTGGGTTATTAACCATCGAATAACCATGTGAACAAATGTATGTAAAATCTTCTTGAGACCTGCCTTAACAAGGTTTCTCAGGAATCTTGATTTCAGCCCCAAGCCCTCCTTCTGAAGGGAAGTCTACTCCAGAATTTCATTTAGTCATTACAAGGAGCCTAAGAGACCAGGAGGCCAGAGACTAGGGGAAACATTGAGGCCCTAAGCTGTGTCCAAAAGAGGATCACAAGGGGGTGAAAGATAGGATGAGCCACCAGATTATCCTCATGGCAGAGTGGCCCTGGTATTGGCTGGCCATACCACTGCTCCCTGGAAAGATACTGCTCACAGTGCATTGTCTACCAGCCCACAGGGTCATCCTGCCACCTTAGACTGGACCCAATGGCCCTGACCCACATGTGTCCCACGGCCACTCTCTGTGTGTGATACTGAAAGGTTAGATGCCCTCCTGGAGCTGGCAGCTGAGTCCGTCCTATAGACACAGTGCCCAATGCTGATGAGCCGGAGTGCCAAGAGTCTCTCAGTCACAACAGGCCACAGAGAAGACTCCGAGAGAAGTAATGACAGCACATTTATTAGGTGCTTACTGTGTCCTAGAAAAGTCCAAGCACCTTGTACATGTGAACCTGTCTATTCTCACACCAGCCTTAGATGATGTTCCCATCATAAAGATCAGAAAAACCACAGCCTGGAATTCTTATCTGACTAATCAAGATAACAGCTAGTAAACCCAGTTTCAATCCCAGCATGCTCAGAGCCTACAATGAGAAGGGGAACCCAGGGTCTGGAGCATAACAGACAAGTGCTCTGCCACTGAGCTATGACCTCAGCCTAAGGGACACACTTTCCACTGACAGTAATGACTGAGGCCATCTTCAGGCCTTCTAGAAAGGCAGCTGTTTGGCATCTTCACAAGCACCTTCTGGCCTAAGCCTTCAGCCCTTATTGACTCAACCTCTGCCTGGAAATTTGAAATGCTGATGACAACCTACCAGGAGTCCCACTCCTCCCTGAAGCTGGCACCAACCAGGGAGAAATCCCAGACCTCTGACCACTTGGCTCCATTCACAGCGGCCCCACTGACAGGAGGTTCCCTGTCATTGATCCTGGCCTACAGTCTATTGAGCATTTATTCTCCAGCTTGATTGCAGCAATGCACAGTTGTGTCTTATTACAGCCACAACCCATGGGTCCAGCAGTTGTTGTCTGACCTGTTCCAGGACCTTATAACCTCAGTAAGGCAAAAATGGCCAGGCATATCTAACAGCACCAAGACATCATTCTTTCCACCACACATGCATTCTCTCACTCCTCTCTCTCTCTCTCTCTCTACCCATACCCCTAACACCAGGTACCTCACCTGTCACAATGGGGTAGGACTGTGGGCCTGGCACACTGCTCCCGATGTCAGCAGGGGTGGGGCTGGTCAGATTGGCCTTCATATCATCCAGCCCTCCAGCCAGCGAGGCCATAGCTGAATATTCCGTCGTCTGAAAGAAGAAATAGATACATCTCAGCAGCAGATTCAGAGACACTCTGGTCAAATGCACCTCCATGTTTTGGGCTAAGTACCAAGCTGGGCAAAGCCAGCTTGCCTGTGCTGAGGCCCACAGGGGCCTCAGGAATTCCCTGGTTGAAAGGGTAGGTTCACTGGGACAGAACAAGACCGGTATCCAGAATCAACGATTGGCCCAATGTAGAAAAGTGGAGTTCATGAAGCTTCACAAGATGTCAAAACTGGCTTTGTGTGGCCTGTGCCCCTAGTCAGCCCAAACTAGCCCCAGACCATCATTCTCTTCCACGTAGGGAGGAAAACCCCAGTAACGAATGCAAGGCAGAAACAAAGTCTTCTTGGAAGAGGGTAGACAGAGTGCTTCAGAAATAAGTGCAAATTGAGGCTGGAGGGGAACTTTGTAGCAGAACAGGCAGAATCTAGATCCAGAGAATTTATCCGAAATCTAATACATCCAGCCAATTGAGTCACAAACTGACAAGTGCTTTTAAATTCTGAAAGCACATAAACACCTATGTGCTGAATACTCTGATCCCAAAACATCTGGTTTACCGAACCCACACCAGCCACGTGTACTGGCCTGTGACTCGTGTCTCCTTCTTTAAACCATTTCATGAAACCAGAGTTTGCAATGAGTCATTTCATGCAAACCCTTGTCAGAATGCCTCCAGAGAGGGCAGTAAAGATGCCAGCTTGGATCTTTCCATCTAAGGACAGACTAAATTATAAAGAGACATAACATGTCTCTTCCTTTCACTCAATCTCTAGGCCTATTTACAGTTAAAGAAAACAACAAAGCCAGAAAATTGGTGTGCATGCCAAGCTTTGGAGTAGGGAGATTCTCAGGTTCCTGGCATTGCCAATAGGGGACATATCCCTGTCTGTCTAGGGCTATATCTTTGGCAGGCAAGGACAGGGAGGCAAGCAGTGTTCTGGAAGGGGTTGCTGGCACTCTGAGTAGGATAGGATGATTAAACTCTGAGCCACTGGAGGAAAACAAAGGAGCCACTGGACAAGTAGCAGGCAGAAGGGACTCAGGCTCAGGCACATACCTGCAAACCAGTTAGAAAACCCTTCCAGGGATGGTGACAGTCACGAGTTGGGGCTGCAGGAGCCCTGGGGTGCTGTTCACTGATAACAGTATGGTCAGAACCCTAGGGCTCATCAAGCATCTTCTACAAGAGGCTGATTCTGAACATGTAGAGAATATCCTGGGCCTCAAAGTGGGTCCTGGGGCTTCCCACAGAGAACAATACTGAAGGGACAAGCCTAGCAACATCAAGAATCACTACAAAGCTGCAGTAATTAAGACAGTGTGGTATTGGCACAGGGACAGATAAATAGACCAGTGAAACAGAATGGAGACTAGAAACTGATCTGCGCACATATGGAACCTTGATATATGAGTGAGGAGACAGACAAATCAGCAGGAAAGGATGGACTCTTTAATAAACAGTGCAGGGTAACTGGTTATCCATTCAGAAACAAGGGAAAGAAAGAAATTGGATCTTCACACAAGACACAAAAATCAATCCCAGGTGGATTAGAGACCTAAATGCAAAAAGCAAAGGCGTCTAATGTGCTCAGCTCTAGGTCCAGCCAAATATCTAGGGGCGCAAGCTCGGCCTTTATAGAAAAGGAAGGAATATGCTTTTGTCCTAGGGTGTTCATGCAGGGCTCACTCCCCATCACTGTGAGGATAGGAGAGAGTCTCTGTTATTTTATGGCTCTGCCTCAGTACTTCCTCCTCCAAGAAGTCATTCTTGACTACCAGGAGGCATGAGTCCCACTCCAGCTTCTCATTCTGCCAAATGGTGCTAGGGAAATAATAATCATAATCTTTACAAGTGCACCAAATTTCCCACTTGACTGTTCTTGAGTTCTCCCTTCTTATACACAGATATTGTTATCCCATTTTACCATGATAGAAGGAAAGCGACTTGCCTGAAGAACAGAGAAAGGCAAGGCTCTCACACATAGAGAAAGGCAAATCTCATTTAGTAAATTTCTGTTTTGCACACAGTGGGTAGTGTGTATGAGTTGGAGATGAAAATATATTTCTTGTTGAAACTTACAAGCAGCAACTTTGAAGGCATTGCCTTCATCATGGGCAGCAGAGAGCTGTTAAAAAAAAAGGTCAAGGCCTACGCTTCATCCTTGGAGGATGAGACTTGGTCATGTGTTAGCCTCCAGATGTGCTAAGAATGAATTTGGAAATAAAGCTCTCCAGAAGCTGCTCCTTCAGTGCATTGCCTTGGTCAAGTATAAGGGAAGAATGCCTTCTGTAAGGTCTCTTCCCAGATGACATCTTCTAACTTTTTGGGTCTCTAGGAGTAGGTCCCAGTTTTCTCTATATCTCAGATACCCTGATGGAGGCCTGAACATAGTAGGTGTGGATTCATCCCACCTTTACTAAGTCTTGGGATGAACAAAATGGCATGAGATACCTGACATGCTCCAAGAGAAAGATATATGCCCCCGGAAATTCTAATAGGAAGAAATATACAGAGCTATTTATGTTCATGGGGTGGAGAATGATCAGGAAAGGTTTCTTGGGGTGAGTTCTAGTTTACCTAGGACTGAGAAAGTCCTGTCTCCTAGTCTGGAATAGCTGAAGGAAAGCTTAGCGGTAAATAAACAGCTATGAGGCAAAACATGCTGCTGTTCTAGCTGAAGGGAAGTATTCAGGGTGGAGATGGAAGGCTAAGTAGCTGCAAGTGGACCAGCAGGGATTGGAACCATTCATAAGGATGAGCATGAATCAGTGCTCCTTCCCAGGTCCAGGCACCATCCCAGCCAACAGATAGTACTCTAGTACACTTCTCCATCCTATTCAAGACTTCCCAAATTGTAACAGGGCTATGCAGCTGGGTCTGCTGGGGAAGTTTCATCTCCCTGAAGGAAACAGAGTCAATGGGTTATAAGAATTGTAGAGAGCATGGGCCATTGGTATCTCTTTGTGCTCTAGGCTAGCACTCTCCCTGTTGAACCACAGCGCCACTTCTGGATTTTTCTAAGTAGTTAGTTGGAAATAAGAGTCTCACAGACTACCCTTCCTGGGCTGGCTTCGAACCACAATCCTTAGATGTCAGACTCCTGAGTAACTAGTTATTACAGGGATAAGCCAGCAGCACCTGGCTTCTCTTGACTCTTAATGTACTTAATTTCCAGGTGGAAATTGCTATTTGATTTTGTGATACTCAATTACATTCAATATCAAACAAAATTCATTCAGTTATTCCAACACTTTGTTTTGGATCACTGTTTTTCAAGACTTGAAATCTTCAATCTGCATAGTACATACAAGAGGAAGTTCAAAAGTCCTGTCACTCAACCACCACTGGCTTCCACAGGTAGAAAGAACTCCCCTGAAGAGCCATGACTTGGGGACATGTAGTACTCAAAAACAAGGCCTTGGCTGCCCTTTCCCAACCATTCTTCTCATTGTCACTACCTAGCAAAAATAGCCCAGCAGTCAGACTTCACACTCTGACTCTTTCCGAGGTGCCAGAATCTAGTTTGGGTGCTTAAGTGTCCACCAAGACCTCATCGCTGTCTGACCCTTTGAGCTGCCTGTGATTTCTAAGGGAAACTGCATTCTCCCCAATCCCCTGAGTTCTCAAGAGCATTGTTGTACTGGCTTTGCTCCTCAGACATTCTAGGTACCATTTGCCTCTGCCTGGGGGCCCATCTTAGTTGCTTAGAGAGCTCCTACATTATCTGCAAAACATGGTTCAAATGTATTCCTTGGTAAAGCCATTCCTGGCCCTATACTTCTACAAGGAAATAGTCACTCTATGATGCTTTTACGCTGGGTGGATTTTGTACAGAGCTCTGTGATCATACCTATCCCTATATGCAATGGCTATCTATCTCCCTCTTGGTTACCTTGAGAGTATGAGACATGGGCCTCCTTGGTGCTTGTTGAATAAATAAATGAAGGATCCAGAAGTACGATAGAATCCACAGTTCTCATACATTAACTAGAAAGTGTTAGAACTATAGCTTTAAGTGATATACTAACATCCTTTGCCCTTCTCTCAAGTCAGCTGACCAGAGAGCAATGTCCCAGTCCAACATTAGTTAAATCCCTTAGAGAAGTACCTGTAATGGAATAACAAATGTTGAGTGCATTTGTTGAATGCCATACAAGGTAATGTGTCTGTGTGTGTGCGCATGTGCACGCAGTCCTGGAACTTGAACTCAGGGCCTAGGCACTGTCCCTGAACATTTTTTTGTTGTTTTGTTTGGGGTTTTTTTGTTTTTGTTTTTGTTGATCGTGGGGCTTGAACTCTGGGCTTGGGCGCTGTCCCTTCACTCTTCAGCTCAAGGCACACGCTGTACCACTTGAGACACAGCGCCACTTCTGGTTTTCTAGTGGTTTATTGGAGATAAAGAGTCTCACTTTCCTGCCCGGGCTGGCTTTGAACCATGATCCTCAGATCTCAGCCTCCTGAGTAGCTATTACAGGCGTGAGATACCAGCACCTGGCTTGTCCCTGAATGTTTTTGTTCAAGGTTAGCACTCTACCACTTGAGCCACAACCCTACCTTCAGATTTTTCTGGTGGCTAATTGGAGATAAGAATCATGGACTTTCCTGCTGTGGCTGACGTGGAACCACAATCCTCAGCTCTTATCCCCCTGAGTAGCTAGGATTATAGACATGAACCACAGATGCCCAGCACAAGGTATTTTTTTAAACCTCTGGAGACACAGCTCATCAGAATATTCAAATTCCTTGCCCATCTCTCCTATAACTTAGTGCAAGAAAAAAATTTCTTTGCCATGACTATCATTAATTTGCCTCAGACTAAACAAAACATTAGAAACCACTCTATATTTCCTTTTACTATGGCTGCCAGGAAACTCAGTCAAATTCAGTGCTTAAGTACCATAACTGTATCATTGCTGGTTCTTTGTGTGATGATCTTCCCCTTTTCAAAATCTCTGGATTTTTGTCAGACTTACTTAGCAATATATTTTGGGCCATCTCAAATCTTTTGTGAAAATAGAGGCTGGCAGATAATATTTTTAAAATGATAACAAAATATAAAAGTAAGTAATCCCAGCTACTCCAGAAGTGGAGATTGGGAAGATTTCTATTAGAGGTAAGGCCATGCCAAAAAAAAAAAAAAGTTAAACCTTATCTCAACAAGTAAACTGGGCCTGGTGGTATGTGCCTATCATCCCAGCTACTTGAAATAATGTAAATATGAGGTCCTGAGTTCAAACCCCAGTACTGAAAGAAAAAAAAAAAGGTAAGATGTGTACACATGTATGTGTGTATGTAAGTGTATTGTGAGAGAGAGACAGACAGACAAACAGATGGGGAAGGAGAAAAGGAGGAGGAAGAAAGAACAGCAGAGTGCATGGAAGAGGAAGGAGAGGAATGCAGGGGAGGGGAATTGAGGGAGCAGAGGGGAGGGAAAGGAATGGGAAGAGGATGGGAGGGGAAGGAAGAAGAAAGAGAAGAGGAGGGGAGAAATGAGGGGAGGGGAGGGGAGAAGGGAGAGGAGACTTAACTTAGGAAGTTCAAGGCTGACCAGTAGCATGGGTCATGTATCAGTCACCTCCATCCTTGGATATGCTGTCCCTCCCACCTAAACCCAGCCATGCACTACTACAGACAACAGCTGTGTTCCACGTTTCCGGCTTCTGAGCCCCTGAGGCTTTTTCTTCAGATATCCTCCCCAATACAACCCTCTGATGTTGTCCTTTGACCACAACCCAAAAAGAAAAAATTGAGCTGAGGTCAACAATTTACAGTCTTCCCAGGCCCTGTGCCTGGTGTATGGCTGTGTGCTCCCTCCAACCAGACTCCATGCTCCAGTTAATGGAAAGCCTCAATTGTCTCAAATATCCAAGCCAGAAAAGTCACTTGGGGTCATCTCTCCCACTGGACAAATACGGAGAAAAAAGGGAGTGCACTACCTTGGTGGATTCTGTGTCATTTCTAGGCTTTACTCAGTGGTGGAGAGAACATTGAGCTAGGAGTGATCACACAGACGTCTTGGCCCAGCTGTTTCTGTCTCACCTATACAGCATTAGACAAGCCAGGTTGCCTCTGGGACAGGTCATGTGGGCACTAGCTGCCTGTCTGAGAGCTGGTGAGAATTGACTGCATAGGACTGGGAGAGCTCTTGGAAACTAAACAGTAGAGGTTAAAGAATCCTAGCAAAGGACTCAGAGGCGTGGGCCCCAGGACAGAATGCACTGGGCATCATTTGGGTCCCTAGGAAATTACCTGGAAAAGGACTGCCTGGGGCTGCACCAAGTATTGTCTCATCAGCACGGGGCACCACTGCCATAGCATGGAGGAGAGAAGAAACAGACACGTGAGAAGGAGGCAGCAAGAAGGAGGGCAAGGTTTGGGTACAAGGCTGCAGAGCTGGCTCCCCGAATAGCCAGGCTGTCTTGGGCCAGGAGGCTCCTGAACAGGGATCATGCTGGGCAGGCTCCCTTCTGGGCTCCTCCAGGCTGACCACTGGGCTTCAGATGGCCCTGGGAAACAGACTCTGAAACACTTGCCCACCTCTCCACCTGGCCAAGGGAGGGAGGAGGAGAATCCCCCAGAGGAGCAGGGGAGGAAAGTCCTCAAGCTCTGATGACTGAGACTGAGGAAGCAGAGGGTTCTTCCAGGTGCCCCTCACTGGCCTCTGTGTCCCTTCTTTCTGGGGACTTTCACTCCATGCAGCCCCTTCTGTTGCTAATGCTCTTTGCCAAGATCACTGGCTACATGAGAAAGTACAGATTTCCTCTTCAACAATGAGTTAGGAGTTACCGAAAGAAAATCAGAGGAAGCCATAAGTTCAAAAAGACTTAGAGATCCATCAATTATTGCAGTGTGGACCACAGTTGAAACAAACCGACTTCAAAGAATGTAACTGTAAAATAATCAAGCCAGATACTGCTGGCTCACGCCTGTAATCTTAACTATTCGGGAGGCTGAGATCTCAGGATTAGTTTGAAACCAGCCAGGGAAAGAAAGTCCATGAAACGCATTTCCAATTAATCACCAAAGAGCTGGAAGCAGAGCCATGACTCAGGTAGTAGAACACTAACCCTGTGCAAAAAATAAATCTAAGGGACAGTATCCAGGGCCTGAGTTCAAGTCCCAGTACTAGCACAAGAAAAGAAAAGAAGAGGGAAAAGGAATGGTAAGGTAAGGTAAGGTAAGGTAAGGGAAGGGAAGGGAAGGGGGCATGGCAAGTATGGAACAAATGACTTTAAGGAGTCCATTAGGTATGGTAATGGTATTGTGAGTATGCTTTTTGAAAGTCTTTTATTTCATTGTAAAGATGCTGTACAGAGGGGTTTCAGTTACATGCGTAAAGTAATGAGTACATTTTTTAAAGTCTTTCAAAGAAACTTTTTCAAGATTCATTCCAAAATATTTAAGGGTAAAGTGTTGCAATGTCTGAAGTCTGCTTCAAAACCAAGTGCTGGGGCTGGGAAGTTGGCTCAGTGGTAGAGTGCTTGCCTCACATGCATGAGGCCCTGGGTTCAATTCCTCAGCACCACATAAGCAGAAAAAAGCCAGAAATGGTGCTCAAGTGGTAGAGCGCTAGCCTTGAGCTGAGGGACAGCTCCCAGGCCCAGATTCAGACCCCACCACCGGACCCAAAAACAAACAAACAAAAAAAGCAAGTGCTGCTAACAAAACGTGGTAAACAAAAATGTGGTAAAAAAAAAATGTGGTAGATTGTTACTTTCTTGAAAGGAATCCAAGGACTGAAATATTGATAGAGCCCAACATGGACAGCCCCCAAAATACTCTGCAAAGGGAAGCCAGGCAGAAGAAACGCTCCACCTACATGGATGTCCAGAAATTGCAAATACACTTGAGCCCATGTGCGCATGTACGCGCGCGCGCGCGCGCACCCACACACACACACACACACAGCAGAGTAGTGCATTAGTTAGGATAGAGGGTAGGACAGAGATTAACTATAAATGAGTACAAGAGTTACTGATAAAAAGATGTAAGTATTCCCAAACTGGACTGTGGTAATGGTTATACAGTTCCTTAAACTTACTGAGAATGTACACTTTAAATGAGTAAATTTTATGGTATAAAAATTATACTTTGAAAAAAATCATTAAAATGAAGTTGGGGGGGGGTTCCAAGAAGGCAATATCAACAAGACTGGAGTGAGTTCCCCATTTTAGCTAATTAGACTATTTCATCTTCTTTCCAAGTCTCAGAAGAAAATGAAGAAGAAGAAGAACAACAACAACAACAAGAATAAGAACAAGAACAAGAAGGAGGAGGAGGAAGAGGAGGAGGAGGAGAAAAATAGGCAGCATGGACTTAAGCTTGTGGTCAAGCTTGCCACCTCTCATCTACTGCCCCAGAATAACTGTGGAACACTTTGAGCACCCAAGAAGCCTTTCCCTGTTCCTCCAGTTCTCTCTCTCTCTCTCTCTCTCTCACACACACACACACACACACACACACACACACACTCCACATCAGAGACCCAAGTGTTCCAAACACAGAAGCATCAGACCTCCTGTATGCCTAGTCCTTTCGAGTTTGCTATGCCCCTACAGGTTGATTACACCCTTGGAATCCTAGGGTGTGAGCAGATGTGGGAAAGGAACTGCAGAGGGGAGTCCAGATGTGCCTAGCCCAGAGCAGAAAAGCCCTCACAGTTAGCCCCCAGGGAAAAGCTCCTCCACACAGTGTCCTGACCACAAACCCAATTCTTCTCCAGTTCCACAGCTCAGCATCTTCAGGCTGGAGGAGTCATAGCCCATGTTTTTAAACCTGGAAACACAAAACTCCACCCAGCAAAGCATGCATGAAGGAGTCTCTCTGGGTTGGTCACTATGAGTTAGACTGGTTAGCAAGGGAACCTGGAGGTTTGGCTCTACCTCAGTTTCCCATGGACGCTGGGGTGGGGGAAACACTCTTTCCCTCACAAGCTCCACTCACTGCATCTGCTGTGAGGGAGATGGACCTGAATCACCAGGGCCCTTGGTTTTGAGGCTTCACCAAAGTTTGCACCCTGTCACATGGGGTCTTCAACTATGCAACAGGCCTCTCCTACCACAGGTCAAGTCTGACCCAGGGTCAGTGACAATGTTGCTCGTTCTGACCCAGGCCTCCAAATCCAGAGATAAGGCAGCGTCAGGAGAGACAATGTGGCCAAGATGCCCATCATGCCTGGGACCAAGAGAACTATGCAAAATATAACCAGGCCAAGTTAATAATGTTCTATGAAATTAGACCAGGCCCCTCCTGTTCTTGACTCTTTTTCTCATTTGTAACTCGGGAGAAGGCACAAGGAGGGTGGGAAGAATGAAATGTCTTCTAGGGAAGGCTCTTTTCTACTCATTTTTCAAGTTCCCAAGGCTACACATGTGAAAGAAAAGAACACATTAAAAATGTCTACTGGACAAGGTAAGAGGCCCCTAGTAATGATGGAACTGCTCTGTGTCTTGAGTCTGTAGTGTCAATGCTTTGATTGTACAATAGTCCTGTAGTAGGTTTAAGCCACTGTTGTTTCGGTGCAGAATCTAACTGTGTTACCCAGGATAGCCTCTAACTAGCAGTCTTCTTACCTTAGCCTCCTGAATGTCAGGACTGTAGACATGAGCTACTACACTGATTGTATTACAGTTTTATAAGATCTTATTAGGGGAAACTCAGCAAAGAGTACATGAGATCCCTCTGTATTGTTTCTTACAACTGCATGTGAAACCACAATTATCTCAAAATAAAATGTATAGTTTTTTTTAACAAACCAAAACCATCAAAAAGCCTTATCATTTTGTCTCTACTAATCAAATAAAAATGAATCAAACTCAGGAGGATAGACTATGAACGCCAAAACACTTGATCATCTACAAAGTACTACAAGGAATAGCAAAGATTTGAAAGTCCTCCCTCTTCCATCCAGCCTCCCTGATTTTCAGTGCTCTGTGTTCCTAACATACCCAAGTGTACAGATCTCTACCAAGTACTCATCACTCTACATTGTTCATTTAACTACCCAAAGCTCCAACCTCTGTAACTGGAGTATGAGCTTCATGAGAAAAGTGTGTGACTCCCTCATCTTTGTGGCAACAATTCCATGCCCAGTGTCCAGCTCTGAACAGATATGATTAAAGGCCCTCAGAACAAAGTGAACTAGGAAAAGATGTGGCCTGGCTCTGCCAGTCAGCAGAGGTAGCTCCCAGACTCAGAGGATAAGAAAGCACAGCAGGCATGGAGGGGTTGTGCTCTCTACTCACTTGGTCCTCCAGAACTGTGACCAGGCCTTCGGGGAAAATGGTTTGTAGAGACCAAGGGGCTTCCAAACAATGTGCAAAGTTGAGTGACTCATTTCCCTGTGTTCCACCCTTTGCACCCTTCAAAGGCTCCCATGGTTCAGAACAGCAGGGGAAGCCCCAGGGAACACAGTGAGGCAGGCAGCAATGACTAACCAAGAGGGACTGTTTTAAGATTGAAAAATACATTCATTCATTCAATTCTTAAAGCAACCTGGGGGGCAGGGGGAAGATGACAATGTCCCTTTTCAGATGGGGAAAAGGAAAACCAAGCTGCCAAAATCATGTTAAGTGTGTCCAAATCATCTCCAGCAATATGATTTCAAAGCTCAAAGTTCTGTGCTGCACTATGAGCCCCCTCTCGGCCACTTGTTAACCCCATCATGTTCTAGATGACAAATCGAGGCTGAGAGACGACTAAGTAAATCTCAGAGCAGGGTAGTGAACTCAGGTTCTTTCTGAATTCTCAATCTGTGCTCTTTGTCCTGAATTCTAAACTGTCCATTAGTGAAGCACTGGAGCCCAGATGCCGCGCAAAGCACCAACTTTCCATCTAAGTACATCTTTCCATGGTTTATGGCATCTTCAGATGCCTACCTATTCCAAACCTCCACCCTGAGCATCCCCTCATTCCCTCTTCCCTAATCCTATAATCTCCCCTGAAGATCTTTGTTCAACAGTGACCTCTTCTAGAACTCTTCAGGTGGCCAAACCACGGTGTCATTAACTGTATCCTCTAGTGTTTCCATTTAGATAGAAAGCACCCTATATGAGGAATTCAGAGGACAGTCCTGTGCACATTGAATAGCAACATTCTCAATGAATTTAGTGGGAAACAATAGAGAAATAGATGGAGGCCCGTGGCACTGGTAACAGTAAGGGAAAGCCAGGCACCTGCCCATGAGCTTTTCCTATTCTCTACTGAAGGTGACACTCTGGCTTTTATAAAGATGAGAAACCAGAGGAAGGAGATACGAGGCTTAGGAATTAACTACTCTGCATAAGTTCACATTTTAGCTAATGTTAATAACAGGGGGAAAAAAAGCTCAGCACAGAACAATGGTGCTCCTCCTTATAAGCCTTTTGATCAAGGTTAACTTTTCAAGAGCCTCAGCCTTTCATTAGGGAAATATGTTTGCATTTCACAATTATATGTCAATTCCATGAAGCTTGCATTTCAGATTAGGAAACAAAGCATAATAATAATTTTTGTGCTAATTTCTATAATTTACTTAAACAAGCAAGCCATTTGCCCTGAGACTATACATGTAAACAAACACAGTTCTCCTGTAGTCTCCTTTCGAGTTTGCTTTTTTAACAATGTCTTTTTCTCCCTCCTGTGTGCACATACATTAATTTAGCTTCCAGATTTTATTTCCTTCACCTTTTGCCCACAAATCAAACCTCAGGAAACATAGAAGCTAGAAATAAGCTTTACACACATATAGAAACTATCGAGCTAAGATGTTCCCATTTTCTCATTCAACTATTTCCATCCCTGACTTCTCCACAAAACAGCCCCCCAAGATCCCAAAGATAACTCTTTTTCATCTCTAGGAGGGGCATAGGTTTGATCCCCAAATAAAAGACAAGTTCAGCGCATCTGGAGGCTGGCAAAACCCAGGCAGGCTTCTCCTTGCCACCCTGTGTCAAGCTCACAAAGAAAAAAAATCGTACCATCCGACATGGTTGGGAGAGTTTAATCCAAAGCAGTGCTAATTAATATCCCCAGCTTTCTGGAGGCCAGTGCCACATAGAGCTGTGAGGGCAACAAGGCTCTTCTCCCTTCAATTTTATGGGAAGAACATTTTCATTATAAAACTTCCTCCCAGGCCCTCCTCTGGCAGCCCGATTAGCCCGGAGAAGGAATCAGGGGATGACCCATCTAACAGAACTTCTTCGCTCCCCATTAATTTTATTATTTATACCCTACTTTAAAACTTTATTGAAGCAACTCCCTGCACACCTGACCAGAGCCCTTCTGACAACTAGCAAGTGGTACCTCCCTTGTCAAGGGGTTTATATATTTGTTACCTGAATGTGTTGAATTTGGAAAATTTGCCTTGGAGAGAAAAAAAAAAAAAAGCTAACTCCAATGTCAGCGTTCATCACCACTTTAAAAAAAAAAAAATAAAAGAAATGTGGAAGATTCTCACGTTACCCTTTTGTGAAATGCATGTGGACCTGACAGCTCAGAATGAGGCCCCTGAAAACCCTGAGGCATACCATACTTTGAACCCCTCTACTCCCATGCAAATTGTTTGGGTAGATCTGACCCATTTTAAATCCAAACTGCCAGACCACTGGCAGGCCTGGTGAGGCCTTGTGTGTTGCCATTTTGTTCTTAAACCTCACGTGTTCGGATCTGTCTCTTTCCAGCCTCCTAGAGGGACCCCCAAATCCAATCTAAATGTCTCAAATTTACCTGTTTTGTCTTTTATACATATAAATAGCTGCATTTCCACTCTCTCTTTGTTTCTCATTTTCATTTGGTTCTAATATCTGCATGTAAATGTCGGAAAATAGCATCTGTAATTGGAGATTATGAAGTATGGCCAGCTCCTGACAGGCTGCTAAGGAAGATGGATTATCCTCATTTTTCTGTAAATTTTGTCAATTTTGGAATTCATAAGCTATCAACACTGATCAAAATGGGACTTCACAGCTGTGTCAAAAGAGAGAGAGAGAGCAGGAACAAGCAGAGGCGAGTGCACGCAGAAGCTGGAGTGGTTGTATGGGTGCAGCAGATTGGATACCCAGCGTCATCGTGGCCACCCTCAAATTCTGTCCCCTCCCATCTACACTGGCTGCTCCCTCAGCATGAGCCCTAGTCTCCTGACTAAATCAAATAGCTAAATCACAAGACTGGAAGGCCACAAATCCTCCAAGGCACTCACTCAAACCCGGACTTAATTTATTGCCAGGCACTGCCTTCTTTATTTATCCTGAGAAGTCTGTGGCTGCTTTTTCCCGGGCCTCCGAGATGTTCTACTCCTTCCAGACCATCACGGCCCACTTGAGGCAATTGTGTTGGTCTCTCTCTCTCAATTTTCCCATTACTGGGAGTAAGTACTGTTGGGACTCTGTAATAGCCCGACTGCAGCCCATATCAATAACAGATGAGGTTTAATCGTCCAACACAAAAATTATTTAGGCGCAGTAAGGACATTCAATGTCATTTGCATAATGGCATTTCTATCGCACGCACCTAACCCGTCTTGCATAAACAAGGCCTTGGGACCATAAATAATAATAAATCATGACGTCTGCACGACTCTTGCGGTAATAGGAGCCAGTCTTTGTGGAAATTATTTCAGCAGGAAATGGGCACTGTAATTTTAAAGACATGTGGCACAGTGAGGTGCGGTAAATCACGCGTGTGCACACACCAACTCCAGGAGCAGACATGGGCCTTCCCCGAGCCCACAGTGACCTCCCCTGGGTGGCTGGAAAAGGAGGGCAGACCTCCAAGGGGAACTATCTGGGTCCTCTAGCATCTCAGCAAACAGCAGGAGAGAAAGGGCAGGACAGTCATAGCCCAGCAGGAGGCAGAATAGGACTTGGAGATGGGAAGGTGCCCAGGCCTTAGAGTCAGTAGCCATCTTTGCTCTAGAAGAATGGAGGCTCCATGAGGGAAGCAACTTTTCTCTGCTTTGTCTCCTGCTCTCTCCATGACACCTGGAGCAGTTTTTGACATTCAGCATTAGCCCTGGAAAGATCCTAATGCAATGGGAGAAGCTCCTGGACCTGCATAGAAGGACAAGAAAAACTCTGAGACCAGGCTAAGGGGATATGGACAGAGGTACATTCCCAGGGAGAATAGCACAGAAACCCTGAGACTACTAATTTGAGCAACAATGCCCAGGAAACTCTCAGCCTATTGGAGGCAGCTTTGGATTAAAAAAAAAAAAAGAAGAACTCAAGGAACAAGGTATGTTAATTCACACATGTAATATGAGCTTTTGGTCAGGTAAGGCTGGAGGCCAGTGCTGGCAATGAATCTGAACAAACAAGCCAAGTATAGTGATACATGTCTGTGATCCCAGATATCCAGGAGACATAAGCAGGAGGACCGTGGTCTGGGGCCAGCCCCCAAGCAAAATCTTGAGACCCTGTCCAAGAAAATAACTAATAAACTTGAATGTGGCTCAAGTTATAGAGTTCCTGCAGGTTGGGGAGGCAAATACATTGGGTAGGAATCCTAGTTTCCCTGTCCAACCCACCGCCTCATCCCTCCATGCCTCAACTTCCTCATCTGTAGAACAATCCAATAACAGTACTTATCACAGACTTGTTCTGAGCAATAAACCATAGACTGTGCAAAGTGACCAGCTCCTCATCAGTTTGTGCTCTCATTAGTCCACGTCAGGAAACGGCAAACACAAGTTCAAAAACAAGCTCTGTCTGTTACTAGTTTGTGATTTGGGACAAGCTACACACCAGCTTCCTCCATCCAAGAAAAGCAGAGTAAATTGGATCCCCACCTACTCCCAAGAGGAGCTGCGAAACAATTGGGGCTCTGCATGGGCAGGGTGAACATTAATGTTCCTCATGCATGTTAGGAAAGAAGGGAGAGCTTCCCCACACATGTCCAATGTCCTTTTGGGCCATTCCCAACCTCTGGCAATACCCTGAGGAGTTCCTGCTTTGCAGAAAAAAGTTCTGGCAGGATACACTCCAAACCAGCCACAGTGTTGCTTCTGGGAGGAAGCAGAAGTTTACAAGGGAAGTGGTAGTATGTAGTGAGATTTTTAAAGCTGGTAAGGTGTCATTACCACTGTCTGTACATGCTGCTTCCTCACAGGATGCCAAAAGCTGGAAAATGCTGACAGACCAGGAGCAAAGAGCCAATGTAACCATTCACAAAGCTGTCATTTGTCTCCCAAAGCAACGAAGGAAAAACAGCACTTCGTGTTCTGTGCACTCCAGCCTTTGTGGCCTGAGTAGAGTTTGTCTACGCAGCACAATGTTCTGGGTATGGTGTGGCACCCTCAGGATCGTGGGGGTTGTGGAGGAGGGGGCTCTGTGATCCCATCTTCAGCTTTGCATCTGTACCTTACCTTCAGCAGAATTTGGAAAGTTTGCTCAAAAGGCACATGTAGCCTAGAGTTCTGTTTTTAGTATTGTTACAACATTGATTTGCTAGTTTTGACAAATTGGCCATGGTTAAGTGAGACATTCACCTCAGGGAAAACTGAGTGAGAAGTATATGGGAACTTTCTCATCGTCTTTGCAACTTTTCTGTAAATTTTTAATGATTCTAAAATAGCAAAGGATATAAAACAAAGAAAGAAGCTGGACCTCACTATAGTGAGAGGAGAACAAATTAAATCTGTAATGAATTGGATTTAGAAGGTTGACATTATACAGCATGGCTTTGTGTGCATTATACTAGATAGATAGATAAATAGATAGATAGATAGAATATAGTACATATACATTATATAATTATATTAGTGTAAATTCCTAATATACATTCAATATACCGTATATTATGTTTTTAATTCATTATAATTAAATATTTAATTTAAAATAGGTAATTATAAAAATACAATTATAATAATATAATATTATTATTATACTAAATGATACACAATATACACAAACATATATAAAAAAGGCTTTCTGCTGGGCATGGTGGCTCACACCTGTAATCCTAGTTACACAGGAGGCTGAGATCTGAGGATCACAGTTCAAAACCAACCAGGGCAGGAAGTCTGTGAGATCCTTATCTCTAATTAACCACCAGAAAACTGATCATGGTGCTGTGGCTCAAAGTGGTAGAGCACTATCCTTGAGCTAAAGAGCTGAGGGACAGCACCTAGCCCTGAATTAAGCCTCACAACTGACAAGAGAGAGAGAGAGAGAGACTTTCCAATTTTATCCCCCTAGATCCCTACCACACCTCACACTCTGACCAATGAAACTAACCCCTTTCCCAGAGAAAACACATGCATGTGTTTCTGTGCTTCTACTTATCTTCTTCCCTCTACTTGTCATTGCTTGCTCACCTTCCTCCCCATTCACTTCATAAGCAACCCTCCAGATTATAAGTTCTGTGGGGTGAAATGCTGTATCATTCAGGCATTCTCAGAGAGCATAAATAATAAGTAACATCCTCAGAGTATGTCCCAGGAAACCAGTGGATTCCAGGATCAGGATGACTCCAAAGGCCTTATTCTTATGGACTTGCCATGTAGGTGGCACAGTGTAACCTAAGCAGGCGTGACAGCGGCACATGTCTCTGAGAACATAGTCCCATCTCTGCCTCTGGAAGGGATGCTCCTAGATCAGAGTCCGAATATAATAACCTCCTCCCTCCCTTTCCAGCAAATCTCAGAGGCCGGATTAACTCCTCTCTTGTCCTCTGTTCCACCAAAAAGAAAACATTAATGTACATGTTTGCAGGGGAAAATTCTAATAGTGTAACTGAAATTAATAATTTATTGCGAAGATTTCTTACCCTCTCTGGCAGAAGTTCTAAAAGTGATACAAATGGTTATTTTGATTGCATTAATGGGATTTTCCCCCTTGAAGTCTAAACTCATTTGCCTGTGTAATCTGTAGTCAGACAAATAGTAAAATTGGAGGAACCTAGGGAGAAGAAAGTTCCAGCAACTGCACAATACAGAGTTTCTGCCATTGCGAGCAGCTAGGGCCTCTAGACTAGCTCTCCTCCCCAACCCCTGTTCCCAGCCACTCTGCTTCCTATCTACCTCCCTCCCCACTCCACTTTGGCCTGTCTGCTTGGACTTTCCTGAACCCTTTTTCACCATGACCGAGATCTCTGCCCTGGGAACCTCAGGCATAGTGAAATGCGTCTTGATAAGTAGAGTAACAATAATAAAAGTAATATCTGAGTATCCCTTTGGGTTGGGTCCTTTGATAAGTCTTCTCCATCCCCTTTTCTTACTTATTTCATTTTATTTTTAAAATTTTATTTTGTGCACATTGGTATTGGGGCTTGAACTCAGGGCCTGGATACTGTACTTTTACAGTTAAAGCTGGTACTTTATCACTTGAGCCACAGCTCTACTTCTAGCTTTGGAGCAGTTAGTGGGATATAAAAATTTTATGGACTTTCCTGACCAGGCTTCAAACCACCATTTTCAGACATCTGGCTTCCTTCAAGATTTTCTCTTTGTCTTTGGTTTTCTATGCTTTGAATATGATACATCTCCATATCAGTATTTTTGTACTTATCCTGATTGAAGGTCTTTGAGTTTCCCAAATCTGTGGTTTAGTCTTTGACACTAATTTTCAAAAGTTCTCTGTCTTTCCCACTGTAACTATTTCATTCTCCCTTCTCTTGCATTAGTGTTACTCCTCATAAAATTATATCCCAGTTTTCTTGCTTTTGGTAGATTTTTGTGGATGTCTGTGGTGGTAGTGGTTGTGGTATTTTTAATTTTGTTTCTTTTGAATTTCATTTTAGGAACTTCCTCCTTTTCCCTCTCCTAGTCTTGCTCCTCTTCCTTCTTCTTCTTCTTCTTCTTTTTGGCTGGGAGTAGGTTTTGAACTGAAGGACCTGGTTGCTTATTAAATTTTCTTGTTCGTGGCTTGCACTCTACAACTTCAGCTGTGCCTGCAGTGAGGCATTTTGCTGTTTCATTGAAGATGGATGCTCACAAACTTTCCTGCCTGGACTGACTTTGAACTACAATATTCCAGGTCTCACCCTTCTGAGTAGTGAGGATATAGGCATGTGCCACCAGCACCTGATAGCTTGGAAATGTTTTTCTGACATATTTTCAATGTCACTATCTTTCAATATTGACATCTTTATTCTTTACAGGTGGTGTTCTACCCCTGATGAGCTCCCCAAAGGCACTCTTTATTTTGGTTACTATGTTTTTGCTTTCTGGAGTGTCCTTTGTCTTCTTCCTTAGAAATTCTGTCTCTGTGCTATATTACTCTTCTATTTTTGTATGGCATTTTTTTTCCACCACAGCCATTAAAATGTTACTCAAACTTACTTTAAATTCTCTAAGAAATCCAAATAATCCATCCTATCTAGTTCTGGTTCAGATGCTTACTTTGTGTATGCTTTGTTTTTCTTGCCTAATTTTTTGTTGAAGACTGCAGATGATACATTGACTATAAGAACTAAAATAAATAAGCTGTTAGCATGAATTTTTTGTTATTGTTTGTTATGGTACAGGATCTCATATTTGTTAGACAGGTACTCTACCTCTTGAACCTAATCACCAGCTCTTTTTTTGTCCAAGGCTGGCCTTCACCTGTGATCTTCCTACCTATGCCTCCCCCATATGGGATTTTAGATTATATTACCCTGCCTAGCTTATTGATTGAGATGGAGTCTTACTACTTTGTGTCTAAGCTGTGTCCAATCTCAATTTTTTTATTCCTCCTAAGTAGCTGCCATTATATCTTTAAAAACAACAAATGCAGGCTGGGAAGGTAGCTCAGTGGTAGAGCTCTTGCCTTGCATGCCTGAGGCCCTGGGCAGCACCACATAAGAAAAAAGAAAAAAAGCCGGAAGTGGTGCTGTGGCTCAAGTGGTAGAGCGCTAGCCTTGAGCTGAAGAGCTGAGGGACAGTGCCCAGGCCCAGAGTTCAGGCCCCACGACCAGACCCAAAACAGAAAACAAAAAACAAAAACAAAAACAAAACTAAACACTGATGGCTCACACCTGGAATCTTATCTACTCAGGAGGCTGAGATAGGATGATCCTGGTTTGAAGCCAGCCTGGGAAGGAAAGTCCAGAAGACTCTTATCTCTAATTAACTACTCAGAAAAAGCCAAAAGTGGTACTGTGGCTAAAGTGGTAGAGTGCTAGCCTTGAGTACAAAGAACCTCAGGGATAGCACCCATGCTCTGAGTTCAAGCCCCATGACTGGCAAATAAATAAATAAATAAATAAATAAACTAAAGGACTACAGGGTCTCACTAAGTAGTCCAGGCTAACTTTGAACTTAAGTTCTTTCCTCTGTCAGATCACTGAATTCTGGGATTACACGTTTGTATCCACCATATAGGGTTCTAATGTAAGATTCCATGCTAATCTGACAGTGTAGTTGTAACTGAATTTCCAAGCCTTTATAGATTTTGGAGCAGCTAGTTGTCCTGTGATGGCAATTCTTTGATGGGTCAAGAGAATCAAAACCTGTTGATTTTCCATCTGTTCAGCTCTGTCTCTTGTAAAGATGCGCATGACAATGTCTAAGTCTCACTTGTCAGTGCTGAAATTTCTTTACTGACGTACATTATTTAGCAGCTCAGCAAAAGTCTGTGAGTGGTTAACCCTCCCCTGTTTTTATCTGAAAATGTTTTCATTTACCTTTACTATCTTATTTTATGATCATGTATCTAATTATAAGTGGACTGTTACAGGCCAGAGGTGGAGGCATATGTTTATAATCCCACCATGCGGGAGGCAGAGATGAGAGGATTGTGGCTCAAGGATAACCCTAGGCAAAAACCACAAGACTCTACCTGAAAAAATCACAACTGAAGCAAATAAAGATCTGGGTGAGTGGTTCAGGTAGTAAAACACTTGCAAGAGGCCCTGAGTTCAAACCCTACCATATTTTGTATCTTTTAATGAGTTGACATTCTTTATATTAATGAAGTCACACTTTTCACATACTCCCTCTATTGATAGCACTTTCTGTCTTTCAGTATCTACAGAAAAGCAAGGCTCTTACCCTATTCTTTTCTAAGAGTGCTTTGCATGGCTGCTGGGTGCCGGTGGCTCATGCGTGTAATCAATCCCTAGCTATTCAGGAGGCTGAAATCTGAGAATCAAGATTCAAAACCGGCCAGGCAGGAAAGTCCATGAGACTCTTATTTCCAGTTAGGCACCAAAAAAGTGGAAATTAGAGCTATGTCTCAAGTGGTAGAACACTAGCCATGAACATAAAAGCTAGCCTTAAGCACAAAAGCTCCGGGACAGATCTTAGACCCTGAGTTCAAGCCCTAGGACCAACACTTCCTCTTTAGTTGCTTTTATCATTTTCCAGTTGTCTTTGATGTTCTTCAAATTCACTATAGTTTGTCTATATACTTTTATTTAACTTGCTTGGCATTGAATATTTCTGTTCCATCAAGTCCTTAACCATGGTTTCTTTATTTTTTTTTCCTCTCTCTGTTTTTTTGTGCAAGTCCTGGGACTCAAGCTCAATCCTGGGTGCTATCCCTGAGCTTTTCTGCTCAAGGCTAGAGCTCTTCCACTTTCAGCTTTCTGTGTGTTTAATTGGAGATAAGATTGTTAGGGACTTTCTTGCCCACACTGTCTTCTAACTTTGGTCCTCAGATCTCAGTCTCCTGAGCAGCTAGGTTTATAATCATTTCTTAAAATATTGCCTCTCTTGTCTTTCTTTAATTTAATATTTCCAAGTCCAACTATGTTGAACTTTCTCATGACAGTTCCTTCCCAACTCTTTAGCTTTTTATACTATCTTCCAGGTAATTTCCTCAACTCTGTCTCCCATATCACCAATTTTCTGTTTAGCTATTTCTTATCTGGTACTTAATCTATAAACTGAAGCTTTAATTCTGATGGCTGTAATTTTTATTTCTAGAAAGTTTATTTGTTTCTTTTTCTAATGTGCATCTTCTGTTTTCATAGTGGTCTGTTCTTTTATAGTAGGTTCATATCTCTAATGATTTCATAGTCTCTTCCAAATTGTCTCCTAGATTCTTAGAGTACTGATCCTCTGGTTAAGAGCTGTGAGCTCCTATTTAGTAGTTATCACTCACTCTGTAAGCATATGGTACATACTGCATACTGGATTATGGAAGGACCCAGATGATACCTTTTTAAATGCTTCTAGAAGGCATCCAGGGATTTTGCTCATATAAGTCAAATTTTTATATTAATTTCTATTCTTGGGCCTGTTAAAGCATGACATGATGTGAAACAGCACACCTATATATAGTACAGGCTTAGGATTTTAACTGTTCAAGGAAAACCTTTATTTTTCTGGAGTCCCACATGGAATGAAGTTTCCTTACTACATCTTGGCTTGTAGATGAGCCTGACCTAGTGCCCAGTTCTTGGACAGTGAAGGCCTCCCAGTGTCAAGTTGTTTGCATGGTTTCAGTCCCAGCTCCTGTGTCATATTGGTCTAAACTCACATGTTCTGTCCTAATATCAGCATCAAACCCTATCCCCTGTTCAACTACTGTCCTGCGCCACCAAGACAGTTGCTCATACATTTAAAAGGTCTGGTCCTTAGCTCTCTCTTCATTTCCAGTTCCTGAGTTCCCACTTTCTTTCATCCTAAGATACACTTTGTCTTTTATTTTTACATTGATCCAGTATTTCCATTGTTAATAACCATCAGAAATCTGTGTCCTTTAAAAGAATAATAATTTATAACCTAATAAAGGTTTTAATTGTTTTTAAGAGCTTTGTGAATAGCCAGATTCCTTAAGGCACATTTGTAATGTACCCTCAAAATCAAAGAAGCTATAGGACCAGAATTATCTATCCTCTTTTCTTTTTGTCATTCCAAGTACTGCTTAGCCTTGTCTGAGGGAACAGTCTGTACCTACAGTCACTCCTCACATAGTCCCTTCAGCTGCAGTGATTGTCATTACTGTATGCCACACAGCACAGCACAGGTGGTCAATGTCACTGACATGGCAGATCTGTAAAAATTTCTTGGATGAATGAATGAATAAATGAATGAAAGAATATCCCAGCAAGGTGCAGGCAGCTCCTTGACAATTTATTTGTAATCTTTAAACCCCACATTCACAGAATTTGCCTGTCATCAGAAAGAGTGGAACAGACAGGAGGAAAAACTGTAAACACATCAAAATAAAAATAAGAGATGGACTTCCAACTAGATTTCCCCGCCACCTAGAATGTGAGAGCTGCATTGGATCTCCAGAAAAAGTCAGTCCTGCCCAATACCTCAAATGCAAACTGTGGTCCAAAGAGATAAGTTCAAGACACATCACTGCAATTTTTTAAATCCTCCAAACATTTCTCAATCTTGTGACACGGGCACAATGATTCTGGAAAAGTATCCTAGTGCTCAAATCATAAAAAGACAAGGAATGCTCAATTGTTTAGAAGATATTTTCAAAGCTTCTTAGGAACAAATAGGCATCCCCAAGTAAATCTCCAGGCAGCAAAGCAAAGAAGCATTTGCATTACATGGCATACACCTATAATCCCAACTACTATAAAAGCCAAAGCGGGACAATCATGAGTTCAGTGCCAGCCTAAAAAAAGTTAGCAAGACTCTATCTCAAAAATGAAATACAAACCAGAGGTAGGGAGTACATGGCTTAAGTGAAAAAATGCTCATGAGCCTTGACAAGTTAAATGAAAACTAAAACCCAATAATGGTGCCTCACCAGTAGTGGCTCATGCCTGTAATCCTAGCTATTCATGAGGCTGAGATCTGAGGGTCACAGTTAGAGGCCAGCCTGGGCAGAAAAGTCCATGAGACTCCTATCTGTAATAAAATACTCAGAAAAAAACTGGAAGTGGCACTGTGGCTCAAGCGGTAGAGTGTTAGCCTTATATACAAAGAGGGTCAGGAACAACACTCAGGCCAAGTTCAAGCTCCAGGACTGGGGCGGAGGGCGGGGGGAGAGATAAAGGGAGGGAGTAGAGAAAAATGGAAAGGGAGAGGGAGAGGGAGAGGAAGGGAGGGAGAGAGAAGGAAGAGAGAGAGGGAGGGAGGGAGGGAGAGTGGGAGGGAGGGAAAGAAGGAAGGAGGGAGGAGGGGGAAAGAAAACTAAGTATTGGTTTAGCATCTCAGTCTGTGGAAAGATGTTGTACCCCTCTCTCCTCACACTGGAAAGAACTAGAAAAACTCCTGGCCCCTCCTTCCTTGCCATGTGGGACCATTTTCACCACCTTTCTAGGTCCCTGCCCATGGAAGTTGTGGCTACTTCTGATCTTGGCTTACTGCTTCCCCTGTGACCTTGGCTGAGTCACTGTACCTAGCTCACCAGATCCCTTTGTCTTGTCTGTGCAAGAGGACAATAGGAGCTGTGATCTGGTGAGGAGATGGGCAAGGTCCTCTGCAAACTGAGCCAGGCATCTGGTAGCAGTGAATGTACAGTGACTACATCACTTACTACAGCCTCAATTAAGACTCAGTGCATTCCTCAACAAGTTGTCATGTTGAAAACGAACTTTACAACTTTGGTGGGGGGGGGGAGGATTAGGTAGGGGAGCCTGGGCGGGGGAGGCTGGGAAGGGATGGGAAGGGGAAACAATGGAGGAGGCCACAATGCTTGATAAGAAATGTACTCATTATCTTGCCCATCTCTGTACAGTATTTTCACAATAAAAAATAAATAAAAATTAAAAAAAACTAAACATAAGATTACCCTATAATCCAGCAATACCACTCCTGGCCATCTACCCAGAATATTACAAGTCTTGATGCAGTAAAGATACATAACCATGTTCATTGCTGCACTATTCACAATAGCCAAATTATGGAAGCCAAATTATAGGTGTCCTACCATAGATGAGTGGATCAAGAATATGTGATACATATATACAATGGAATTTTACTCATCTATTAGAGTGAAAATACTGTCATTTGGAGGGAAATGGATGGACCTAGAAAAATTATGTTAAGTGAAGTAAAAAAAAGCTCAGAAAGACAAACAGTGCACGTTTTCCCTCAGATCTGAAAGTTAGATCTAAAATGCAAACATACATGATAACATATACAGAGTTTTATGCATACACACAAAAACTGAGTAAAGAATGGTATACTTAGGGGAGGAATCTAAAGGTATAACTCCTCGGAACAACTAATGAACTACATTTTTTAAAAATGAATACATGCCAGGCACTTGGCTCATACCTACAATCCTAGCTACTCAGGAGGCTGCGATCTGAGGATCATGGTTCAAAATCAGCCCAGGCAAGAAAGTCCATGAGACTCTTCTCCCCAATAAATCGCTGCAGTTCAAGTGGTAGAGTGCCAGCTTTGAGCACAAAGAGGCTCAGTGACAGCACGCAGGCCCAGAGTTCAAGCTCCAGTACCAGCACACACACACACACACACACACACACACACACACACACACACACACACAATGAATACCAGGAAGCAGCAACATGTTTGGGGGGAAAGGTAAGAGGAGGGCATGTGAAAGAAGGGAGGAAGGGTGAGCAGATGCAGTCATTATATTCATTGTACATAAGGTAAAAATTGAACTATGTAACTTGAAGTTAGGGATGGGAGGGTGGGAAAATGGAGGAGAAAGATGGAAGGGATGGCATTGATCAAGATGTACTATATTCATAACCTGACAAAGGGAACTATAACCTTCATACAATCACATCATCATCACCATCTTCATCATCATCATCATCATCATCATCATCACCACCACCATCATCATCATCTTTAAAAGACTGCATCATGAGCTCTGGCAAGACAAAGGTGAGTACAGACCAATGTGTCTGTGCAGGCTTCCTAGTGAAGGCAGGACTCATGCTGGACAGGTGAGATTGAGACACCATACAGAGAAGTAGTGAGCAGAGCTCAGAATTTGAACAACTTTAAGAAAGTAATAGGACACAAGTGATTTTTTTCTTTCTTGCTATTGTTTGTAACGTATTTGTAAGGTACCATATGATTTTTTTGATGCTTTGTATGTCCCTCCCCCATGATATGATCCCTGTTTTCACTGTATTTGATGTCAGTATAATTTGAGGAGGGGAAAAGGGAAAAAACAAATTGTTTAAATAGGGATACAGGTTGACCCATTGCAACAATGAGATGTACAAGACGCTATGTCGAAAAACGAACTTTACAATTTAGGCAGGGGTCGGGGGAGTGTAGTTGTGGATATGGGAGGGAAGGGATGGTAGGGGAAAAACAAAGGAGGAGGCAACAATGCTTAATAAGAAATGTACTCATTACCTTGTTCATGTGATTGTAACCCTTCTGTACAGTATTTTCCCAATAAAACACTGATTTTAAAAAAATAAAGTAATAGTAAATACCCGCAGTACCAGAGATAATGAGTCAGAAGGTTCACCTAGGTCTCTCTTGGCCTGCAGATACTGTCCAGCTCAATTTCAGAGAATTCTAGAAAAATTGAGAAGGTGTGGAGGGACTATTTGGGTATTCAAATCAGATTTCCAAATCAATCTCCTCAAGATTGGCAAAGATTCAAAGTCCATCCAGGTCCTAACTCTTCTTGTCCATAAAAGCCAAGCATCCCAGATCCTGTACAAGGTATGGGATCCTTTCAGCCTTTGGTCTAGGAGATCTAGGAAGGCAAATTCTGCAGGCCAGATGCCTCCAGCCATGAGCATTCTCTATTTACCATGATGTGGTATATAAATATCAAAATGGTCAGCACTGTGGTATGACAAAGACTAAAAAGTCTGAACAAAGGCATGTCTGCATTATGTCTGTTTCTTTAAGCTCCAAAACATAGGGTTTCCCTTTCATGGACACTGCACAATATCCCTCATTAGAGAAGTCATAGACAAACTATGATGTTCTCATCTTCCTCAGAAGTGGAGGCTGAAGGACAGATGAGAGTGTCTGAGGTCCATGCCAACCGATAAAACCTTCTCCAACTGTAGGGAGGGGGCATTCCCCTAGGGTATATTTAGATAGCAGAGATCTCAAGTCCCCAAGAACCTTGAGTGGGAAAATCCAGGAAGAGCTTCCCTGTGCACCTGTGGGTTTCCTAGCTTAGGAGGGGCTGTTAGGAAGCTGCATTCCTGAGCAGTGATCACAGCAGCCCCACCACTGCAAAATACACTGACTACTAGCACATGACATAGAGCCCTGTAAAACCCACAGCAAAAATTCTAAAAGTACTAGGGAGTACCATAACCACTGATTGACAGCCCCCACCAGAAACTATGTGAAAATTCCTTTTTTGGTTTAAGTGTCAGGGGAGAAAAATAGCCAATTTGTCCCTGGTAGACAACCAGCAATACACAAATTACTGTTTCCTGTTCTCTTTGACCGCAAGAAGCTCAAAACCAAATTACCATTCAACTGCTGTAAACCTGGGGTCCTGGCTAGGGACTGAAGTAGGTGGGAATAGGTTAAGAAACAGAGAGGAGAGAAGCAGTGCATTGTGGGGCCATTATTCCTGATCAAATGCTACAGACTATACCAACTCTGACAAAGCAGATAGCCATTTCTGAGGGTATGGTGATATTTCCATAGCAATCAATAGCCTCCTGGTTCCCCAATCACCCAAGTTACTTCAGAGCAGCTGGAATAATCTTCCAATCTATTATATCGGATCCTGCTATTTCCTGCTTTATAATCTTGTGGAAGCATCTTACCCTCAGGATAAAACCTAAGGCACTGGTCTTGGCCCTGGCCCCCAAGTTAGTTCGCATCAACCTTCTCTACCCCATTAACTGCATTTCATGCCACTTCTTGCCTTCCATGCTCACTAGCCCACAGGACATCTTTTGGTTACTGTATCAAGGTCTTTCCAATTTTAGGCCTTTACATAGGCTGTTCCCTCTGCCTGGGAAACTGTCCCTACCTCTCTTCACCACCTTTACCTTCAAGGTGTCATCCTCAGAGAGATGCTCCCTGACCCTATCAAAGAGTTCTCACTCTCTACTCGCATCACATCCTAGTCTTCTCCTCAAAGCACCATTACTCTATAATTATCATTAATAACACCATTTTGCTGGTAGTGCGTTAATGTCTGTCTCCATCGCTATGAAGTAAATTCTGGGACCCACATCTGTCTTTGTTACTGCCAGTCTCCTCAGAACTTAACACAGTACCTGGCACAGAATTAGTAACTATTTGCTGAAGTCAATCAATTAATCAACCAATAAACTAGTAGATGTGGACACCAGTGGAGGGCAAAGAATGGACCCCAAAGGGGTGTCTGTACTTACAAGAAGCAGGGGATGGAGATTGAGGTGTACTTACTAACCACATCACTTGGGGCTCTTCTTCATCTTTTCCCTATCTCAGTCTCCCTATCTGCTGTATGAACATAGTTGATGGTCTATTCTGCCTTGGGGAGCTATTGTCAGTTAGGATGCTATGTAAGAGTTTGTTGGTGTTCAGGTATTTATCATGCTCTGCCAGACCTGCCCTGCTACTGGCTATAGCACTTATTGATAGGACATGAGTGTGTTTAATCCCCCCAGAGGGACCAGGTACTGAATGCCCAGGCAGAGGGTATTGGGCATTGTCTGCAAGCATTAAAGCTGACACCAGCCACTGATATCCAGACCTCTGGCCATGACATCCTCATCAGAAACCCCAGCCTGCTCAATCTGTCATACCTTGAAGCCATACGTTGGCCTCCCAAGTCCCTGTAGCCTCCAGCTTTATGCCCAGGGCCACAGCCATGGTGGCCAGTGATGATGTACCCTGCCTACACTAGCAAGGATTCCAGGTTTGCAGGATGGGGGAACTTCCCTCCAGTGTCCTACCCATGTTTTATTTAAAAAATCTGTTATCTCCTCTTTTCCTTCCCTTCTTTCCAATGGTCTTTTCTCACTCTTCCTATCATAAGATAGGAAGATTTTTTCCAGTCAAAAGGGCTTTGACATTTAGCTAATCAAGCTCACAATGGATCATTAAACTACCAATACAACATATGAGTGAAATACTAGAGTCTACTTGAATGCCTCCCGGGATGGGAAGCTCACTGCTTCATAAAGAGCCTTGGACCCCACTGTTTGAAAGTTGGGACATTCTCTTAGTCTATTTATCTCCAAGTCTTCCCTTCAGACCAAAAAGCCCCAATCTCTCAACTTAGTCATCCCTCCCAAGAAAGAATTTTTCATTGCTTCCTGGGTACACTCAACTTTGTCTAACAGAGTGTGGTTTGATGACCTGTGAAAGGAAGACAAGATGAGAGGAAGAAAAGCAACTTGGACTGTCACTGTCCTAGACCTCGGTCTAACTCTTCCAGAGACTGCTGTGGTTCAAGGGGAAGCCCCAGATCTCCTAACTCAAGCTCACCTCCCAGGATAAGTAGGTTGAACACACACACACACACAAACACACACACACAGACACACACACACACACGCACACACACTGAGGAAACTGTCTCCTTCTAAAAATCAGTAGTCAGCCTGGTCATGCTACAAGGTAGGGGGTCAGTGACTACCAGCCTGGCTCTGCTCTTGGTTTTACATGTTCCCTTCTGCTCTTGGCCAAGGCACTGCACCAGCTCACTGGGCCCTGGATGATAGGAATACTTAGGATGATAGAATACTTAGAGGAGCAAGTAAGGTTCTCCATAGCCTAAAGTAGAAACTATGATAAGCAATGAATATAGAACACCTCTGGCATTTAATATGGCTTTGATAAAAGCTCAGTGCAGGTATAAACTCCCATACTACCACTCCTCTAGATCTCTGCCTGAGCCATTCCTTCTACCTTAATCTCTCTCCAGCCAATCTTATCATCTCCACAGATCTGAATCCTGCCAGCCCTACAGTCACCTAATCCAGGAAACCTTTTCCTTTTCCAACTGGACATGTCTGTCTCCCCACCCCTTCTTTTGTCTCCTCTACCTCCCTGTAGTGGGACACAGACCCATTCGTGAGAGAAACAAGCTCCCTGAAGGCAGAAAGCATCATCCAGAGCTTCATCTATCTCCTGCAGTACCTGGCTCCTTGCGGGAACTGTTGAGGCCATCCCTGCTGGCCAAGCTCTGTTATTCTGGGCAAATAAATGCAAGCCAGCCTAGAGAAACACCACCACTCAGAGGGCTAAGCAGCTCATCAGAGCAGGAGACATTTCTGGTGGCTTTCTCTGTCAGACAAGGGACAGACCTTTTCCTGGTTTAACCCCGTCACCTTTGAACTTCCTGGGAGGTCAACAGTCCTTTCCCCTTCCCCAGCTGTCTCTCTGTCTCTAGCCCTATGGGAGAGAGGGCCCTGGGCCCATTCCATTTTGCACCCGTATTGATCTGTTGGCAGCAATGGGCTGGATAATTAGCCAGGAATTAGGGTTTCTATTACAGCCAGGAGGCTGCTCCAGCTGATTTATCACCTGAATAATTTACTGTGATTGAAAGGAAATTAAAATGAACTCCATTTGACAACTGTGAGCTTTTATGGGCTTTAGTGAAGGCTCAAAAGCCAGATTAATAGCCTGGTGTTGGTTAATAGTCTGCCGAGGGTAAATACTGCAGTCTGCTTGCACTCTGCGGCCTTCCTGTGGTGGCCGGAGGAGGGACCCGCTCCACCAAAGCCAGTACCCATGACAGCCCAGCCAGCATCAAGGCAAGTTTTACTGAAACAAATTCTACTACTGCGGTGTCAGCAAACACACACACACACACACACACACACACACACATACCACCACCACCACCACCACCACCACCACCTACATATACACGCAGGCTATGCACACATTCACCACCATTTGTCCCTTCACCCCACCCCACCCCACCCCAAGTTGATTTTTACTCACTCTCCATAAAGGGAAAACAGAATTGCTTTTTCAATAACCATTTGGAAAAAGGAAGTGTTTCAAGGTTTGGAAAGTTTCTAGCCATTACTACTGAATAGATTTTTTCCATGCTGTTTTCCATTTTTCATCTGAAACACTCACCTAGCTGCCTAGGTGCCTCTGTGGCACAAACCTCTCAGGGAATGGCTGTGAGAGAGCAAGCATGACCACTTGACTAGTTCACTGGACTGAGGAGCATGAACTGTCGGGGGCCCTCCTGGCTGCTCCTTAGTCCTGGGGAATAAGTGGTATAGTACTGTGAGTAGTATAGTATTGCCCATAGGAGTGGGTCTCTATTAACATCTGCCACCAGGGCAAAAGGTTTAGCAAGTTTCTCTATGACAGCCCAAGCCAGGGCTACACACACAAGGCAGAACTGGGAAAAGCAGTAAGATGAGGAGGCTCTAAGTTCCCATTAGTGACGAGCAGAACCCCAGCATGTCTCTGAACAGGAATGCTTCTCCAGGGAGATGGAGTAGGTAATTCAGCAGATTGTGACCTCCCTAAGCCAAGGGAGGACCCTGAGAGTTCTGGAACATCCCACAGGCTCTGCCTTCAGAAGGCCACCTGCATGTTAGCAGATCCCCGCAGCCACAGGGGCCTATGGCACCACTTTACACAATATGGGACAGAAGGTTCAAAGTCTGATTCCAGCTCTGTGGCCCCTATAATCCTGAAAATGGGGTGAACAATCCAGAGAGATGTTCTAATCCACTCAAGGGGGAATCACAAACTGCCCAGCCTGCTTAGCCAGCATGTCAATGAAAGAGCCAATGAAAGGTTACATGTGAAAGAACTTTGAAAAGTGACAGCTATCAACATGTGTAAGGAAGATCTCTGTGGTCACTGTAGGATGCTATTGCTGTCACCTCCAACCATGATAACTAAGACCATCGCTATGAAAAGCAAGGTCCAGATAAAGCACCTTGTTCAACCTAGCAGAGCCAGGACTAAATCAAGCCAGCAGAACCTCCACCCAGGCCTCTAGGCCCCAGAGACACATAAGCTCACGTAGCTTGATGTGTATGCGAATGAAAGAAGTAGGCAGCCTCCACAGCCCGCAGCTCAGGGCCTCCTTCCCGTGTCACCTCCATGCCACTCTGGGGCTCACAAGGCAGATCCCATGGGCAGGAGGAGACTCAAGGAACCTGTACCCTTGACCTGCATCCTTGCTCATCTGCAGCCCCTTGCTCCTGCCATCATTTGTCCAGATTGATTGGGAACGGGGTGTGAGGGTATGTCATTCATAGTCCAGTGCCTGTGTGTGAACAGGCCAGCTCCACAGCCTCACCTTCCATCTCTCCTCATTACCACATGCCATTGGGAGGTGACACAGATTAACCAGAAAACACTGAGTCAGTCATTATCGTTCAGATTGTTCAGTCTGCCTGCTGGCCCCGCCTCAGAGCTCACAGAGAGACAGGCTGGTGACATGCCCGCAACACTCTGAAGGACACTGCTAGAAAAAAGTCCTCACCAAACTTGTAATGCAGGGCTCTTTCCTGTCCTTCAGGACCACAACCATGTCCCCTCCTCAGTACCCTCGCTCTTGATACTCCTAATTCTTTCTCTCAACACTGCATCAGGACCCATAGAAACTACACTCTTGTTCATGGCCTCCAAGTTCATGGCAGGCTGCTCCTGTGAACTATGGGCAGAGCTGGCACCTGATTCATCCTCATCCCTCTTATGACTGGCACTATGCCAGGCCTGAATACAAGAAATATGTCTGAGTGAGTAATGAGAGAGTAAGTTGAATAAGACACATGGGTGGCTTCAGAACTCTTCTTCCTTCAGGTCAGCCTCACTGTCACTATGCAGTCTTTCCTAATATCTGGTGTTACGTGAAGCAGGTCTCTCAGAACCTCGGTTTCCTTGTGAATCTTGTGAAGTGCAGAGAATTTCTCTGACCCAAAATGACTATGTTCACCCTTCACCACATACTTCCTAAGCAGCTTCACACAGCTCTGTCCTCTCTCAGCCTCCAAACAATGAGAGAGTTGAAGGCTTGCTTCGCTTGTCCCTGCTAGCCCTAAAGTTATGTGATTATGACAAACTGTCATAAGATTGTAGCCTTAGAGGCCTTCCTTACTTCTCAGGACCCAGGAGAACCTCTAGACCTTCCTCTCCATGAGAGTTTACACAAATGGGCTACATTGCTTTAAATGTTCTGTGGGAAAATTCCAGGAGCATCATCTGATTAGCATTAAGGAGAGGCTCAGTGAAGCCAGTGCTGCCATCAGTACCGGCTGAGAAAGTGCTGGGGACAGTTATTGCTTATAGGCTCTGTCCCATTCAATAGATGGCTACTCTTAGCAGCTAGAACAATGTCTATGTTGCCCATGGCTATAAGGTGGCCCCCTGAGGACCTGGCATAGACAGGGCATCAGGAACTATTGTTCTGAATTGAACTTGGCATTTTTCTGACCATATTCAGGCCCTGAGATTTTTTTCAATAAGCTCTTTCAGTAAGATCTTGCTGGTCCCATCTATACAGGCAGTGACTGACTCCTCTGCACAGGGACAGCAAGCCAGTTATACAACAAGGGTCCTCTGGTTTTTTTCCCTCTCTTCTAATGCCCCGTAAAGGAGCTTGTCTAATGACAGACTTCTTCATTGCCGATTCCCTTGGATGTTACAGACTCTAATAGCATGTCAGGGTGATCTGACAGAAGGCCTGGCACTTTATGGCTGTGAGACACCCCCCAGGACAAATGGTGATTATATATTTGGAATATTACCCTGGATGATAGAAGAAAGACCCAAGACCACCTCAAGTGGCCCAGTGATAACTATACCCCCTGGTCCAGGGAATCCTGAGAAAGGACTATTGAGCAATGGCAGAGCAGTCAAACCAGTCACTTGCCCCCTGGCTGACCAGAGAAAGAGGTGCCAGAGACCACTGACCATTCCAAACAAGTCCCACTGGGATGTGGAGACTGGCCATGTTTGGCCAAGAACAATGAGAAGCCCATTCTGAGTAGCATCTCTCAAATGCCCCTGCCTCCAGGTAGCCAGCTGAGTGACCCAGGCCTGAACTATGGTGGCAGAAGCTGTGAGTGTGCATCATGAGCGTACCTGCTCTGGCTTGATGGGCTCCGTGGTGGTGAAGATGTCCGAGTAGTGCTGTCTCTCAAACACACGGTCCAGCACCTCTAGCTGCTGCTGCGTGAACAGGTCTCCCCGCATCTGCTTCCGGAGGAAATCTCTGCCTGGAAGTGAGTGGCCATTGGGCACCGGAGACTCTTGAATGCCTTTGATGAGTGTGAGAGAAGAAGGGTAAGGTAAGGTTACACAGCTTGCTAAAGGAACACAGCTTAGACCCTGAGACTTGGAAGAGATCCTGGCCACCCTCCAGCCCACTCCTTCCCATTGTTGTAATATCATCCACCAAAAGGACTTCAGCATAACTGAGCCAAAACCAGCACTATGCCCTTGAACTTCCAGAACTGTGAGCTAACTCAACCTCTTTTTCTTTATAAAGTTACTTCCCTGAAATATTTCATATGGTAACAAAAGCTGGACAAAATATAGGACATCATTATTTTCCCCATTTGTCAGATGAGAAAATTGAGACCTAGAGACATTTGATGATCTGCCTGAGATTAGAGCTGAGGTTGATTCAGAAGCTTCATTAGAGGTATTACTGCTCCTTCTATTCTGAAATTCACTCTGGTGGTACCATTTTCCCCAGAGCTAATGTCCTCACCCAGTACAACTGCCACCACATAATATGACCATTCAATAAAACACTGTTCTGGAAAGGCAATAGGGAAACAGACATTCTCATACAGGTGGTCATACACCTATGCAAGGCAATTTGACAAAATCTATCAAAATCACAAGTATATGTTCCCTTTGATAGAGTGATTGCATGACAGGGGATTTATTTTACAGCCTCATTTACACATATGGAAAGTGATGTATGGACAAGGTTGTTAAAGTAAGAGACTGGAAGCAACCCAAGGTTATTTTACAGGGGATTGGTGAAACAAGCCATGTGCATAACGAATAGTCTGCACAGTAAGGACCACAGGCTCCTCTGTGAGTCAGCATGGAAAGATTTTCCAGATACATCCTTAGCTGAAAAATGAGCACGGTACAGACAGCACATTGCACATAACACATAGCACTTTGCTTAAAATAGGAAGAAAATAAGGCTGTATAGTACATATTTTTATAAACTCATTTTTATATTATACAAGCCTTATTTTCTAGCGCATGGACTATAACAAAAAGTACTACACACAACAATATTCATATAGAGATGAATGATATAGGAGAAACATTTACAGCAGAACCTCGTTCTGGGAGGTAGGAACTGAGTAGATGAGGTAAGGCGGGGGAGAGTATTTTCACAGCATATTTATCCCTGTTTGATTTTAGAATTTTAAACATGTTAGTTATTTGGAAACATAAGGGTTTTGTTCTTTAAAAAAAAAAAAGCCTGGGGGCTGGGAAGGTGGCTCAGTGGTAGAGCGCTTGCCTTGCATGCATGAGGCCCTGGGTTCGATTCCTCAGCACCACATAAGCAAAAAGAAAAAAGCCGGAAGTAGCACTGTGGCTCAAGTGGTAGAGAGCTAGCCTTGAGCTGAAGAGCTGAGGGACAGTGCTCAGGCCCAGAGTTCAGGCCCTACGACCGGACCAAAAAAAAAAAAAAAAAGGCCTGGTGTTGGTGGCTTATGCCTGTAATCCTAACTACTCAGGGCCTTGAGATCTGAGGACTATAATTCAAAGCCAGCCCAAGCAGGAAAGTTTGTGAGACTCATTTCCCATCAACTACCAAAAATCAGGAAATAGAGCTGTGGCTTAAAGTGGTAGAGTGCTAGCCCTAAGCATAAAAGCTCATGGACAGCACTCAGATCCTGAGTTCAAGCTCTAGGACTGGCACACACACACACACACACACACACACACACACACACACAAAATATGGTAGGATATATCTATAATCCCAACAATTTCAGAGGTGGAGACAGATAGATCACAAGTTGGAGGCTACCCTGGGCTACATAATAAGACCCTGACTCAAAAATAAAATAAAAACAAATGTCAAATACAAATGAAAACCCAGAAACATCAGTTAAGAAAGTGCAAGATTAGATTCTCTGCTTTCTGCAGTTTTAGCTATTCACTCTATAAGTCTTTGGTGATGATGCTTACAAATAGGATAAAATAACTTTTGGAAGTCTTGGGCTTGACCTATGAATGATGAAAGCAAGTACAGAAGACAAAGATTCTGGAAAGGCAATGACCTTGGGTCTACCATTCTTTGTGACTCTCTACCATTTATTGTCCCTGGGGGCCTGACTAGAGATAGTGGAAACCCAGGCTGAGGTAGAGCATCTGCCTATGGTGTCAGGAAGCCACAAGGGCACCTGCTCTCATATTGAAAGGTGCCCTGGCACCAGGCCTTATCCAGATCCCACCCCTGCCATTATAGCTGTCCTACATGTCACCCACTGGGAAAAAAAATCCCACCCATGTGAGGAATGAGATCAAACAAAGGAGCATAAAGCAACAGGATATCCTGTCACTGAGAATCAGCTACAAGTTGAGACTTCTTCAACTGCACCCTACAAAGTGAAGACACCAATTCCTGGCATTCATATGAGTATTAGCTTTTCAGAGTCCCCATGGAGGGTGGCAGGCTCAGGGCACCCAAATTTTGAGTAGGGAAGGGCCTTCAAAAGTGGCTTACAAGCTCCCTGAGAAAACAGATTCCACTTCAATTTTAACCCCAGACGATACCATAGGCAGGGCTCAGTCTAAATCATCAGATACCTCCACAAGATAGAAGCTGGTCTGTCTCATGAGTCCCAGAATAAAACCCAGGTGTCTCTTCTGACAGCCTGTGACACTGACCTTCAAGACAGATGCTTGTCAGGCACCGGTGGCTCAGGCCTGTAATCCTAGCTACTCAAGAGGCTGAGATCTGAGGATCATGGTTCAAAGCCAGCCCGGGCAGGAAAGTCTGTAAGACTCTTATCTCCAATAAACCACTAGAAAACCGGAAGTGGTTCTGTGGCTCAAGCCATAGCCTTGAGCTGAAGAGCTCAGGGACAGCGCCCAGGCCCAGAGTTTAAGAGCTCAGGGACAGCGCCCAGGCCCAGAGTTCAAGCCCCATGACTGACAAAAATAAAAGACAGATGCTTGTTCTTGCCCACAGGACATTATCCATAGGCCCTCCTTCCATCAAGGCCTATTTTATGGATACCATTTGCCTGGTTCCCAAGACTAGTAGGATGCGGGAGCTCCCAGCCTAGTCTGTACATATACACACACACATCACACCTCACATACACACATGTTACAAATACACCACACACAGGCATCACACTCATGCAACCCACACACATATACTAACACCATGCATACACCATACATGCATACTCACATATACACACACATACACACCACACATAACACACACATCACATGTACAATACATACCTCTCTCTTTCTCTCTCAGGAAGATGGCTCAACTTAATTCTACTCAGCTACTGTTCTTTCAGGCCATTTGGTAGTTTCAGTCACTCCTGGCACAATTTGACCTCTACCTCAGTCCCCAGAGCCTCCACTGAATTTCTAACTGCCAGAGAAGATCATTTCCTGTCTACTTACTTCAATTAACTAACCCATCCTGTAGCCTTCCAGCAGGCCCACAACTCCTCCTAAGTCTCCTTCTTGCCAGCCAGTTCTCCCACCAAGGCCTCACTAGCTTCCAAGTGGGCCAAACCTCACCCCTCACCCCCATTCTGCTTTCTCTCCACTCAAGTTGCTCTACTAGATATGCCATGCTCTGACCTTCAAGAGAAGTCTCTCCTCACCAGTCAGGCCCTCTCTGCAATGGCCTCAGGTTCTTTGGGGTTCACATCCTGGGCTCCTTCCATAGCTCAAAGCCCTGGAAAGGCAGAGCCCGCCTCCACTGAAATCCAGAAAGGTGGCTCCACTCAGGGTTCCTACCAACAAGGACACTCTCTCACACCAAGCAGAGCCTAGCACAGAGACTCTTGGCTCAGAGATATCTCCAATGTATGCACAGGGGGTCCTTGGGAAAATTCTGTTCTGAAGGCACTTGTCCAAGACTTAACCAGCCCTTCTATGCTTGCTTTCTTGGGGAGGGAAATGACAGGAAAGGAAGTGGCATCATTCACTCCTTCATACAGAAGATGCTAAAGTTTGTCATTTCTTTAATAAGGCTTAGGACACATAATCACATAGTCATGTATGCATTAATCTAACAAATACTGATCAAATGTTTACTCTGGACTAGTGATATTTAAAAAATAAAAATTTGAGCTGGGCATTGGTGACTTATACTATACTTGCAATTTTAGCTACTCAGAAGGCTAAGATCTGAAGATCATGACTTAAAGCCAGACCAGGCAGGAAAGTCCATGAGATTCTTATCTCCAATTAACCACCAAAAGTCTGGAAATAGAGCTGTGGCTCAAGTGGTAAAGTGCTAGCCTTAAACGCAAAGCTCATGGACAGAGCTTAAGCCCTGAGTTCAAGACCCAGGACTGGCATATAAACAAACAAATAAATAAAGAACAAATAAACACTTAAATATTGAACATAAAATAAACAAAAACAGGACAGAATAATGAGTAACACAGGCTTCCTCTTGTAATCTAGAGAGGGTGTCTAATACCAAATAATCATACACATAAACAGGTGATTACAAACTGTGATAGATGCTAAGTAGAAAAAAGTATGTAAACATGTACATATATGATAATGGGAGGAATCAAGGAAGGCTTTAAGAGGAAGCCATGTTTGAACTAAAAGTAGAGGATGAGAATTGAGTGGAGAGAAAAGGGAATGCAAGGCAACAAAGACTGCTGCTCCAGGCTCCAAGCTAAGAATGACATGAAAGAAACAGAGAACTAGAGGTATAGTTCAATGGTACAATCCCTGCCTAGCAAGTTCTGAGTTCAAACCCAGTGTGGGAAAGAAAGAAAGAAAGAAAGAGAGTGGGGAGGGAGGGAGGGAGGAAGGGAAGGAGGAAGGGAAGGAGGAAGGGAAGGAGGGAGGGTGGGTAGGCAGAAGAGAAAAGGAAGAAGAGAGAAAAAAGGCAGGAAGGAGAAAGGCAGGCAGGCAGAAAGGAAGGAAGGAAGGAAGGAAGGAAGGAAGGAAGGGAGAGAGGGAGGAAAGAAGGAAGGAAGAGAGAGGGAAAGGAGAGAGGGAGAGAAGGAGGAAAGAAAGAGAAGGAAGAATAGAGAGTGAAATGGAATAAGAGAGGGAGGGAAGAGATCCCTGGAAAATCTGGAGTGGCAACAGACAGCTCAGACCAGAGGAGCTGAGACCTACGGAAGGAGCCTTCAGAGAGATTGGGGAAACAGTTGCCCTTTCCATGTCCCAGTCCCAGGTGCTGAATCACTCATCTGTTTAGGTCAGGTCATGTTTCACAAACCTCCTGAGCTCTGGCTTTCCATAGAAACCAGGACCCACAAAGATGGGGCTTGCATTTTCAGGTGTTTGTGCCAGAGTCAGTCTATCAGCCATGCATGATCTGATGTGCTCATAAGAAACATAAACCAGGGGCTGGGAAGGTGGCTCAGTGGTAGAGCGCTTGCCTTGCATGCCTGAGGCCCTGAGTTCGATTCCTCAGCACCACATAAGCAAAAAAAAGCCGGAAGTGGCACTGTGGCTCAAGTGGTAGAGTGCTAGCCTTGAGCTGAAGAGCTGAGGGACAGCGCCCAGGCCCAGAGTTCAGGACCACGACCGGACAAAAAAAAAAAAAAGAAAAGAAACAAACCATTCATCAACACATGTCCTATTTTTCAGGTCAGATGCAGCTTCAAGCATACAGGCCTCCTCCTCCAGGATGCCTTCCCTCCTGTCACTGCTGCTTCTTTGCCTCCATTGTTAGGGCTTTGATCACTTTCTCCCTTAACTTAGAAACCAAATTTCTGGGGCTTTTTCACCCACACTGAGCTATTGGCTGCCTTATGTATGTGTGTAGGATACTACAGGTAACTCAACTCTCCTGCTCCACAAGGAATATTTGTGGAGTAAACAAACAAATCAGTGATGCCTGGTGGCATCCATCTTCCCTCTACCTACCTTTATTCATCCATTTTTTCCCTCAACCAAACATAGTGAGTATAGCCACAAGCAAAAGCTAATACAACCCTAGTTTCATGGAGTTCCATCCAGCAGGGAAGGCAAATGATAATTTACAAATAATCAGACCAATAAGGTACAAGAATCAACCCAGATAAGCGCTCTTAATAGAAAGGTGTCTAGTTCTGAGAGCGCAGGGTTATGCCACATCCACTATGTGTGACACATAGTGGGTGCATAGAAATAGAAGGAGCCACACAAAGAGATTATGTGCTCAGAGGCAGCTATAGAAATGAACATCCAAAATTACACACACACACACACACACACACACACACACACACACACTGTCCCAGGGCAAGTCCGCACCTCCTGCCTGCAGTGTCAGCTTTCATAGCATCTCTCTGTGGTCTGACTTAATTGGAGAATGTGGTCTTACAGGCAGGTTACAAAAATACTTGGACCCATTTTATTCCAAGGAGAAAAATCCAAACACATGATGTGAATAGTATGCTTAAATATATGGATAGACACGAGCAAAAAGTACAAAGGTATACCAGGGGCATGGTATCTTTAAATCTTTTTTTTCTACTCCAAATCAAATAATATGTAATAGACCCAGTGCTGGGCTTAGTCAACCATGGCTCGTAGAATTAACATTCTGGAAGCTAGCTTCAGGGGAGCAGGGGCAGGAAGCCCGTCTCAGGGAGCAAAGAAATGCTGGCTTTAAATTTCAGGTTAAACCAATGTTATTCACAACCCGGCTTTGAAGCTAAAAGCTTTACACAATCGGGTCTGGTCACGCAAAGAGGGAGGAAGCAAAATGGTCTCAGATTCCCATCTGTCAGGAGAAAGCTGTCTCTTGTGTGTCTTAAAAGATCATAAACCCATTGCGTTTTCCTCAGAGTACAGCAGAGTCAGGGGGTTGAATTTTTCTTGGAGAGCTCTGGTTTGTTTCTTTTAAAATCATCATGCGCATTATGTCTAAAGATGTTCACTGAGGGAAAGAGATAAAAACAAATAGGAATCTCCAAAATCCCTCTGGCATCATGGCCTTTTGGCTTCCATCTTAGCTGGAAGTGGAGAGGTCCTTGGAAAAATGGTTAGAGCCACTGGTCAGCCTCCAGCTTTCTTAAAAGAATTCTGTTTCACTACAGAACCTAGGGGCAAAGCCAGAGTCCTCACAGAACTTCTTTCAACCTCACAGCTTCTCCTCAGGTGGCAGGAAGAGATACAGACCAGGATTCTAGCCCCAGCTCTGCCTTTACTTGTTTAAGCTGAGAGATCACCTGCCCCAGTAAGTCTAGAGCCTGGATGACCAGACAAATGTGCTAATGTGACCTGGGACATTTCTAGTTTGGGGTAAATGAGCCCAGGAAGCCTAGCATTGTTCTCCTGGCTAATTCTAAAGGCAATGTGTACAAAGCAAATGCCAACAAGATTTGATCCACCACTGATTGGCAACTTCAAGTAATTGTTTCTGATGCAATTATTAAGAAGTTTGCTACTCCAGATGTGGTGTCTCATGCCTGTAATTCCAGATACTGGTGAGGCAGACATAGGAAGCTAACCCAGGCAAAAAGCTATTGAGATTCTCCATCTCAACAAATAAAGTGGTTGAGATTTATACCTCCAGCTAGGCAGGAGATGTAAATAAGAGGAAGGGTCTAAGCAGCGGGGGGCAGGGGGCAATCACAAGACCCTATCCATTAAACAACTAAAGCAAAAGTGACTGGGACATGGTTTAAGTGGTAGAGTATCTGTCTAGCAAGCTTGAGGTCCTGAGTTCATACTCAGTACCATGAACAAAAAAAAAAAAGGAAAGGAAGTTTGCTGGAGGTAACTTCAGCTCTACAATTTCTCTATAGGAAGGTCTAGGTATCACATGGGTTATAAAAGAGGGCCTAGGTCCAGGGCTACATTAGCAAGATCCCCTGCATAATATTGGAAGTACATCATCTGCCCCTAGCAAATAATGGATGGATGCTGGATGGATGCTGTTCAGTGTCAGATATTAAGTCAAGTTGTTTCCTCATCTTATCTTTCATTTCTCTGCTCCTCAGAGGTTCATATGAAGTAAGTCTTCTGATCCCATGGTGTCTGACATGATGATAGCTGTTGATACTGCCATCTTCACTAGGAAAACCCTTCTAAGCCTCCCATAGGACAAAGTCAAAGGTCACCAGGCCTCTATGAGCTATACAACAGCAAGGACCATCCCTCCATTTCCCTTCAGTGCCATCTCAGCAGGCTACCTGTCCAGTCCTAGTGTCTCTTTCTTCACTATTGCTCCTCAAAGACACTGTTCCTCCCATTCCCTCTTTTGGCATACCCTCCATTCCTGCCCATCAAGGTTCTGCCTAAAAGCAGCTTCCTTTCAGAAGCCTGCCTGCAGGTCCAATTAGTTACCTTTTCTTCCAGCTCTCCCTCAGGAAGCGAAATAGGCTACAACTAAACCTTGAAGTTTATTCTTTTTTTTGGGGGGGGTCCTGTCTTGGGGCCTGAACTCTGGGTCTGGGCACTGTCCCTCAGCTCTTCAAGTCAAGGCTAGTGCTCTACCACTTGAGCCACAGCACCACTTCCGGCTTTTTTCTTTTTGCTTATGTGGTGCTGGGGAATCGAACCCAGTGCCTCATGCATGCAAGGCAAGTGATCTACCACTGAGCCACCTTCCCAGCCCTTGAAGTTTATTCTTTATAACCCTTTCCATGAGCTTGATTTTCAGAGGAATCCCGATTTTATAGCTAAGAAAACTGGCACAAAGAGATTAAGTAACTTGCTCAAGGTCACATAGCAAATACTCAGCAAAGCACTTCTAAGCCTGTTCCCCTGTATGAGAATGAAGCTGGGCATGTGACAGATGTGGTTCAGCATGCTGGAGAATACAGCACAATGTCAACAGGCCCAGGTTCAAATTCCCCTCAGAGTCTAAAAAGCCCATGACATTTGAGTGACTTTTTTAGCCTTAATTTTTCTCATCTACCAAGTGGGACAAAAATGGCACCGGACTGATTAAAGGCTTCAGTAAGAATAAGCTTAAAAGATTTAGCATCACACCTGACATGCAGTAAGGTATAAAAACATAAATTGTTTCTAAGATTGTTCTTTCTTTTCCTGCTAAGAGAACAGCTGTCTAAAAACAGAGCCCACATGTGACTCACCTCGAGCCTAGGGGATTCTGACTAGTTTGTGAGGGGCTTTCCAGCTCTGCAGTTCAGGGGAGCTCCACCTTCTACAGTGGCAGTCTCTGGAGTTAGCAGAGAACTTGGGAGAGAACTATCTGAGAGCAGTTGGGCATGATGAAGTACCTGTAATCACAGAACCTGAGAGATGCTACTACGGTGCATATCTGTAATTCCAGCACTTGAACTCAAGATCCTATTTGAGCTATATAACAATACCTTGTCTCAAAAACAAAAGAAATTGGGTGCTTGTAGCTCATACTTGTAATCCTAGCTATTTAGGAGGCTGAGATACAGGGGATGGTAGTTCCAAGCTAGGCCAGGCAGAAAAGTCTATGAGCTTCTATCTCCAAAATAACCAGTAAAAAGCAGGACTAGAGGCATAACTCAAGTGGTAGAGTACCTACCAGCTAAGCAAGCAAGCAAGCAAGCTGAGCAAGGATAGAGCCCTGAGTTCAAAATCCCAGTATTGCAAATAAATAGAAAGAAGGAAGGAGGAAGGAAAGAAGGAAGGAAGGAGGGAAGAAGGAAGGAAGGAGGAAGAGAAGGAAGCAGGGAGGGAGGAAGGGAGGGAGCAAGGAAGGAAGGAAAGTAGAAAGGGAGGGAGGGAGGGAGGGAGGGAGGGAGGGAGAGAAAGGGAGGAAAGGAGATGGGAGGAAAGGGTAGGGAAGGAAAAGGAAAGGAAGGGAAGGAAAGGGGAGTAACTCCATTGTATCAGTGATCCTGTAGAGGACAGAGTGAAACAATAGGAGTTTATGTTCTACGTACTCCTAAGATTTGAAGCAGTTCATAAAATGTTGAGCACAGACGATGATTAACTCTGCAGACTGAGCCAAGCTCCAATCTTCCTGGTTCATACCAAAAGGCAAAGGCAGCCAGTCATATATTGTTCAGTCTAACAACAGTAAAACATACCATTTATTCCCTACTCTAACTGACTTGGGACCTCTGTTCTCTCTTGGTTTTGGTGCTTGAGTTACTCAGGGATGCCCAACAACAGGGAGAGGTCAGGAGGGACCAGGACATCCCATACTAGGTGCAGGCTGATGGATCCAGTTGGTTGACATTTCTCACACATCTACTGTGGGCCAAGCCTCTTGCTGGGGAAATGCCCCATGGCAGCCAAGACCAAAATCAATGTGATGGGTGATGTTATAAAGCCCATCACAGATGAGAAAAATCTAAGTGGCAGGGAGGAAAATTCCATTGAAATTACCATGATTCCACCATTAGTTTCACTCAATCTTTCCTCTCAGAGAAGGAAAACATGAAATTGTTCAATCACCAAATACACTCAGGTTTGAGTCCAGTAAATATGATTTGCCATATATTATTCAACATATCCTAAGCTATTGGTTAAGAAAAGCTGCCACATGAGCTGGGAATGTGGATTAGTGATAAAGTGCTTGCCTAGCATGCATGAAGCCCTTGGTCCAATTCTGAAGCCCTTGGTCCAATTCCTCAGTACCACATAAACAGAAAAGGCCAGATGTGGTGCTGTGGTTCAAGTGGTAGAATGCTAGCCTTGAGCAAAAGCAGCTCAGGGACAGTGCCTGGGCCCTAAGTTCAAGCCCCAGGACTGAAGGGGATGGGGGCAGAGAGTTGCTACAGGACTGGGCTCCATCTAGAAAAAACTCAGAGCAAATAGTATGAACTCAACCTATTCAGAGCTTACTCTGGAAAGCACTGTTCTAAGTCCTTTACCTACTACATTCTTACAAATTCTCACTAAATTCTTCATGTTCAATGTTTGTTCCTTCTCCCACTTTACAGATGAGGAAAGTGAGGCACAGAGAAGTTAAATAACTTGTCACACAGCTAAGAAAAGGAGCAAGAATTCAAACAGTCTGGAAGTGGCGCTGTAGCTCAAGTGGTAGAGCGCTCGCCTTGAGCTGAAGAGCTGAGGGACAGCGCTCAGGCCCAGAGTTCAAGCCCCATAACCGACAAAAAAAAAAAAAAAAGAATTCAAACAGTCTGATTGCAAGGTCTGCTCTTTACCTTACACTAAACACCTCCACTTAATTCATGCTGGATAGAGGAGGGGTCCAGAAAGGGCCCTCCTAAATCTTAAGGAGAAGTAGGAAGAAGTAAGCCAAAGAAAGAGACAGGAAGAGGATGTGCACTCTAATGAGAGAGAACAGCATTGGCAAAGCCTCGAGACCGGTGAAATCAGAGTACTCTGGGAATAGTTGTGATTTGGTGCAATTTGAGTTAGGGGAAGGGGAGGGGACCATGGTGCAAAAGGCCTTCCTCTCTATCTTGATGCTCAATACCATTACCCATTATCCAGAACTTAACATGCACTTGGATATATAAAGAACACAAATACCTTATTGAAAGTCTCCTGGTGTTGGTGTAAAAAGATGGGCTGTGTGTGCAGAAAAGCACCAAGATGATTGCAGAGCAGGCAGGAAGTAATACCTTGTATATTGTCACAGGGTAAGTCTATTCTCTCTAATCCACACTGTCCAAGTCCATTACCTTGTCCTGTGGTACCTAATTACTCCACCTTACACAACCATATGCACACTAATTAGGGAAGATGTTAACTACAATAGTGAGAATATTCCAAAGCAAATGAAATATTACTAGAAGCAAAAGGGCAATTTGTTTCTGGGAATTGTGCTTTTAAATGAGAGCAAAGAATGCCAAAGGCTTTGTTTTAATTGTACCTGGAAAGACATCTGTGTGCATCCTTTTTCCTGCTTTCGTGCACCCAGCAGTTTGTCTCCCATCCCCCACTGTGCAGAATAAATAAATAGGTGAGGGTTTAAAAATCATATTTACTCTGATATCTTTACATTAGCCCCATTTGAGTTTTTAAAATTACTGTCTTTATTTTTTCTCCCAAGGATGATATAACTAAAAAGAGGGTTCATATTTTGAAGTGTATCTATCTGATCATAGCACAAATGTTTTCAGGTGAAATCACTATATTTCTCTAAGATGAGTATGGGCTTTGTCATAGATCAAGCTGAGAGAGAAGAAAAAAAGATAAATCATCAGAGATCCAAAAATACTTTTCATTTGGAGAAGATATCAAGCCATTTCGATGGGGCTGATGGAATCCCCGTTCTGTCTCCATTACCTGCCTCAGGCAGCCCCAGCCAAGAGCCAACTACTGAGATTATATTCCCTATAAGATGGTCCCGATATATATATATATATATGATCTTCAACCTCTATTGATTGACCAATTTCACAAGCAAAGACTGGTGAAATGAAGCTGAAATGAACATCATGCTTTAACTCATTGAACCTATCAGGCCTGAGTTAATCTCACTGTCCACTGTCTCTGATAGAATTCAATTGATCAATCATGTTTCGGTGATAGTACCATTTCACTGGCTTATTGCTTCTTCATTTCAGAGCTTGACCTGTTAGATATACTCGAACTGTCTCGACTCCTCTTGGATACACAGAGATCAGCCTCTGCCTGCCAACGTGTGTCATCTCCTGTCCCAGCTGAAAAGAACTCAAGAGGCTTTTGTGTATATCTGCTGTGTGTTTTTCTACCAAACACACGCACTCAAGGGGTGGATTCATGATGGCAAGGAATCAGGCAAGCACAAATTACAAGAAGGGCTCTTCTTTCCACACGGAAGCCCTGTTATTTACCATGTATATAGATAAATTGGGTGTTTATTCTTATTTTACATAGGCAAGAGAATACAACTAGATGGGGAAAGGCACATTGGAAAATGACGACAACCATCTTTACCTTTCAAATATACTTAGTCATGTTGAGTAAGATGATAACCATCTATCTTCTCTGATTTTTATGAAAACCTTAGGAGATGGGTAAGAGATGAGGAAATGAGCTCAGAGAAGTGGTGGTAGCTTATCCAAGGTCACACAGCACAATTATCAGGCCAGGTGAGACTGACTGCCTGGTGTGTCAATTCTTCAGTGCCTTCTACCCACACTGAAGCCAGCCTCTGGTGATTTGCCATTTAGGCAAAACATTTTTTCCTTGACTACTCAAAGGCAAGAAACAGCCTCAAACCTTAAGTCAGAATCCAGGTGCCAATAACTTGTTCACATCTATAATCCTGGCTACTTAGGAGGCTGAGATCTGAGGATCATGGTTCAAAGCCAGCCCAGGCAGGAAAATCCATGAGACCTTTATCTCCAATCAACCACCGAAAAGCCTGAAGTAGAGCTGTGGTTCAAGTGGTATATTGCAGCTTTGTCTTGAGAAAAACAAAAAACAAAAAACCTAAGGTACAGCATCCAGGCCCTGAGTTCAAGCCCCAGAACCAACACACAGAAAATTTAATTCAGGTCATTTTACAGTCTAGGATGGATTCCAAAATCTTCTGTAGCTTCTTGTACAGCTCAGAAACTGAGCAAGTCCAGAGAACAGCTTTCCAAAGTCACTGAGACACTAGAAGAGTGTGTATAAGACTCATACCTAGATCCTGGACCCTCAGCTCAAAGCTTTCCCCACTTTCTGTCCAAGTTTCACTGAGTTACATCAAACCAGCGAGTCTTTTGACACAGAACCTCATACTCCTCTGTCAACATGGCCCAATGTACTGCTGTGTGATTCCTTCTGGGCATTTAATTTAATTTCCCCATTTCCAAACCAGTACTGTACTAGGGGAAATCAGGGGCAAAAGCAGTTTGCTGGCTGCCTGGGGGAGGTAGCTCTAGGCTGAGCCCAGCAGGAAGGTCTCTGGAGGAATTGAAGGCAATGACAGTTTGCAAATAAGCTTGCATCTGCTCAGAGCTGGCCTGGTCTGCAGTCTGCAACCATGCTGTGCTAATGGATCCCTGTTTACTAGGAGCTGGGGAGATGCCAAAAATAAAGCAGGTGCCTCTGGAGGGAGAAGGGGCACCATGGCTGAAGCCTAAAGCTGGGGATTAACAGCTTGTTGGCTAAGCTGGGACAACGGTCTTTGGGCCATCGACTGCCTCCTTTCCTCCTCATGGGTCCATAGATCCCCCAGACTCCAAATAGCCAGCTCATTGTCCATTCATACTGATACATTCACAATCATTACAGACACAAGAAAAGGAAGAGACCCCCATGGTCCAATACAGCCACAGTTTGGACACCTCAATGCAGAGAGTCAAAATAGAGGTGCAGACTGGTGTGTACCTCTCACCCAAGAAAGAATTTGTCCATGAAGAGAGCCAGGTCTGGGAGACGGTAAGGAAGCAAGGTCTGTGGGAAGTAGGGATAGACAGACCCCCTGGAACGCCCTGCTAGAGGTTCTGGGCTGCCACCTGTTGACACTTCTAGCTCACTCAACAAACTCTGCAATCTCTCAAAGCTTACCAGACCTTTAAGGCCTGGGTCATTCCCTTGCAGCTCCAGCTTTTTTACCCTACTTTCTCCTACTGTCCCATTACAGTTCTGTCCACACTGCTTCTTAGTTGTGCCAAGCACATCCTGTCACAGGGCATTTGCATTTGCTTTTCCTTATATCTGGAACTCCTCCTTTAGATAACTGTTTGGCTCACTCTTGTCATCTCATCATTAAGGCCACCCTTCATAAAACAGCAAATGTCTCTATCTCCTTATTTGCTTCATTGGCCTCCTTATAACAACATTGAACCACATACCTCTTATTTTCCCATTCTCTTCCTTTGGTAAAGTGTCACTCATGTGGACATGATTGTTTTACTCATTGCTGTGTCTCTAGCACCTAGAACAATGCCTGGCACAGAGTAGGCACATAATAAATACTTGGAGAAGTCAGATTCAGTGGATCACATCTGTCACTCTAGCTACTTAGAAAGCAGAGATAGAGATCACAGTTCACAGACAGCCTGGGCAAAAGGATGGGTGTGGTAGTGTATACCTGGCATGCCAACTATGCAGACATCGTAACTAGGAGACTGACCCTGGGAAAAATTCAAGACATTATCTGAAAAGTAACTAAAGCAAACACACACACACACACATGCAAACACACACACACACACACACACACACACACACACACAAAAGAGGAGAAAGGAATTGGGGGTGGGACTCAAGTAATAGAACTCTTGCCTAGCAAGTACAAAGCCTTGAATTCAAATACTACCAAGTAATGTCAAATAAATAAGTAAATGAATAAGCAAGTAAATAGGTAAATGAAATATGAAATAAATAGTCATAGAAGGAATGAACTAAAGTAAGACTCATGTAGAAATAGAAAAATAGATCGAGAAGAAACAGTTTGCCTCTTGGTGATCTCCAGTGGTGAAGCAGTTGTCACTCCTTTCTGGGGACATCTGCTATTCACCTTCCATGCCTGGGGTTGGGATTCCTGAGCTAGAATTTCCTCAGGGAAAACAAAGGGGGATGTCAGCCCTACTCATTACTGCAGCTATGGAACCCAACAAACCAAGTCAGGAGCAAGGAGGTGAGTACATCACTCTTCAAGGAAGAGACTTGGTCTTGAAAGCATTCAAGTGACAAAGGTGGAGAGGGGCAGGGCTCCAGCTCAGTTGAGTGGCCTAACGAATCCTTCACCTCATCTATGCAATGGTATCCATAATTTGTCAAATCCACAGCACTGATCACAACAGGTGAGGAAATTAAGGTTTCATATAAAGGATAAAATGGGCTCATAGAGGAATGGCTACTGGGCTGGGTCCCTTGATTCTAACATGTCTTTCTCTGTGATAGGTGCTGTGATCCCAGCATTGCCCAAGGAGAAAAACCCTGTTTCAGCCCTCAGAGAGCCCAGTTGTGGAAGGCCCTTGGATAAGACATAGAGATTTAGGGAAATCCCAAGTGTAGAAAGCATGAGAACCAGAGCAGGCAGTGGGAACCCAGAGATGAGAGAAGCTGGCTGGTATGGAAGGGCTGTCTAAAGGAAAACACTGGAGTCAAGATTGGGATGTGGAGCCATGATGAAAGAGGCACAAGGGACTGGATGTAGACAAGGCTGTCACCACTGCACCCGTAGCAGAGGGTCGTGTCACTTTCATATACAAATCAGGGTAGGCTTTGTGTCTCCCGGTGCAGGTCTTAAATACAGTGCACAATGTATGCAAACCGTGCTATATAACAGTCTCGGGGAAATTTCCAAAGGAATACGGGCCACCCAAAGAGACCCACTTGTTCCTGTGGTTCTATCTAGACCAGAGTGATGAGCATTTTTGAGATTTGGAAACCTATGGGTTATTTTTGTTACTCGGGAATATGCGGGCATTTAGTGGGGAGGACCAGTGATGTTTTTAGCCCAGTCTAACTCAGGAAGGAATTGCTTGGCATCTTCCAAATGCCCCAGCTTACACTCTGGTTGGCAAAATTTCTCTTCAGAAATATTTGAGCCAGAAGCATGTTTTACTCATGTACACAAAAACGTAATGTTTCAGCTGAGTGCTGATGGCTTACGTCATCTAACTACTCAGGAGGCTGAGATCCGAGGATCACACTTCAAAGCCATCCGGGGCAGGAAATTCCATAAGACTGTTATCTCCATTAAACTACAAAAACAACCTGGAAGTAGAACTGTGGTTCAAGAGGTAGAGTGCTGGCCTAGAGTAAAACACCTGGAAACAGAGCCCAGACCCTGAGTTCAAGCCCAGGACCAGCATAAAAACAACAACAACAAAAAAAAAAACTGGTGTTTTCATTTGTACTCGCTTTCCCAGGAACATAACACCATAGAAACTGAGGAAAGATTATATTTTGCTTTGGCTGGAATTTTTTCAGGATATGTTCCCAATTTTAGGAAATCAGTTTGTAGATAGCAACATAATCAGAAGCATTTATATTGCCAAAGACCACAGCTGTCTAAATTGGTAGCTTCTGAATTCATGGTGACTCCACACATCAATGAAAGCAACTAACCACTTTATTGGGTCTTCTGGTATAGTCAGGCTTGGGCATTACATGTGAAATATACCATTTCATTATGATTTTATTCTTCTTCTTCCTTTTTTTTTGGGGGGGTCCGGTCGTGGGGCCTGAACTCTGGGCCTGGGTGCTGTCCCTCAGCTCTTCAGCTCAAGGCTAGCGCTCTACCACTTGAGCCACAGCGCCACT
>NW_012267311.1:5281147-5401840 GCF_000151885.1 Dipodomys ordii
ACCACTTGAGCCACAGCGCCACTTCCGGCTTTTTTTCTTTTTGCTTATGTGGTGCTGAGGAATCGAACCCAGGGCCTTGAGCATGCAAGGCAAGCGTTCTACCACTAACCCACCTTCCCTGCCCCTCTTCTTCTTCCTTTTGTGATGGTTCACACTATTGATTTTTAAACGTGTGCGGATAGATTATTTTTTTCTCTAAATTTCATTTGAGGATAACAGAGACTGCACTACAAAATATTTGTTTTGGAGCCTGATATGGTGACTTATTCCTGTAATGTTAGCTAGATGAAAGAAAGAGATAGAAGGATCATGGTTCAAAGCCACCCTGGTCAAAAAAAATTAGTTATGCTTGCTGTCAACAAGTAAGCCAGATACCTATAACCCTACCTAGGTAGGAGTAATGAGAACTGAGACCTATCAGGGCAAAATGGCAAAAAGAGCTGGAGGCATAGCTCAAGTAGTAGAGCACCTGCTTAGCCAACACAAAGTCCTGAGTTCAAACCCCAGTAACTGTCAAAAACATTAAAAATAAAACATTTGTTTTAAAGAGGAGACATGGGTAGGCAGAATTTAAAGCCATTGTGCATAATTTCCAAAGCCTCCCCAGTTCCATTTTTTAGAACTATCCCCTAATAAAGGCCATCTTCCTGATCTTTCTGGATGTGAAATGGCTGTCACAGAAAAACAGATATCAAAAACATCTCTAAAACAAGCATACTTCCTTGACTATGAATAGTGACAGCTTGTTCCTAAAAAACAACACTTGGATTTCCCCTACCCTTTTTAGAAAACTGTTGCTCACATTCAAAGAATCCAATTAGGACTAGGTAGAGAAATGACTTGAGCTTCTACAGCAGCTGCTGCTTCCCATCAGTGCCTTCTCTCTCTACCAGGCAGAGATAAAAATGGGAGCCAGGGCAAAAAAAGACACCTCAAAAGTGAATGTGCTTATTGCTCAGCAAAGATGCACAATGAGCTGGGGGACTCACAGAGCTACAGCAGAGGGATTAAGCCTGGGGTGCAGAATAAAGGAGAGATGGGCCCTGGTCAAGAAGGGGGATATACATTGCCCTTGCCAGCCAGTAGAGTAGTTCCGTGCACAGGCTGTGAAATGAAGCTGCTTGGGTTTGAATCCCAGCCCTCAACTTACTGGCTCTGTGACCCTGGACTAGATATTTAGAAGCTCATAGGGGAAAACACAATGGTCCCACATCTCTGAAAGCCAGCACAGTGCCTGTCACACAGTGCCTGAGCTGCACTGTCACTGTCAGCCTCAGAAAATTGAGGAAGGAAAGCAAATTCTCCCAGTGGTCACACTGTACTAGCTAAGAGCAGAAACCATGATGCTGCTCCTTCTTCCCGGCAAGACACTCACATCCTTCAACCCCAACTCCCCTCATTTGATACACAGGGACACTGAGGCCCAGCAAGGGGGTGGGAGGAGGAAGAAAACTTGCACTCAAGTTTCCCAGTCCAGAGCATCATGCTCCTGTGTCTCTGTAAGTAGGAGAGGTCACCATGGGGTAGCACCAGGAATCTCTGTGTATGATAACAAAGGAATGATCCCTCTGCTTGTACTTACTCTTTGCTACCTGGAAGAATTGTAGCCAATATCCAGCACTATGTGTATTCCATTATCACCTCTCATTGGCCAGGAAGTTCACCAAGGGGAACTGCTATACCACAGTACCTAACATTGATCCTTGGTTGATATTTGTTGAGCAAGTGAATGATTAGCATGCCTGAAGACAGAACTGGAAAAGAAAGAGGGAGGGGGGAGGGAAGAAGGGAGGGAGGGAAAGAGAGAAAGAAAGGAGGAAAGAAAGAGAAGGAGGGAGGGAGGAAAAGAGAGAGAGAAGGAGGTAGGAAAAGAAAGAAGAGGTGGAGAAAGAAAGAGAGGAAAAGAAAATAAAGAGAGAAGAGGAAGGGAAGGAGGAAGGGAGGGAGAAGGAAGGAAGGAAGGGAGGAAGGAAGGAAGGAAGGAAGGAAGGAAGGAAGGAAGGAAGGGAGGGAGGGAGGGAGGGAGGGAGGGAGGGAGAGAGGGAGGAAGGGAGAGAGGGAGACCTCTGGCATCTGTAGCCAGAAAGGAAGCAAGAAAAAAGAAGTTCATCCTCACCCTGGCTGGGTCTACCCCCGGGGCCCCATGCCTGCCTTTAGAACAGCATGGTCTGATGGAAGAGGCCACACCCTGAGTCAGCCATCCAGATGCAGCAGGGCTTCTCCTGGGGTCAGAGGATGCAGAAAGGCCAGAGGTGAAGAAAGTAGGCTATCCTTCCCCAGCTCAGGCACAGAAGATGTGGCTGTAATTCAGTTACCAACTCCTCAAGCCACAGTATTGGAAAAGAGATGTCTTTGTATCTTTTTCTAATGTTGCATAGCTCAGAGACCCGAAGTTGACCAGAACCTACCCAGGCTCAGCGGAGGAGGAAGGAAGAGATCATAGACAGTCACAGCCAGGTGGGCCTGGCCAGTCTACCAAGCCAGCGAATAATGTAATAAGCCTGCGTCTGAAATCTGCCCTGTGCGTTGGACATCCAGCCTCCACCAAGGTCCAAGGCAGCCTGGCAGACCTGTTTAGGGTTGACAAGCTCCGGTCTACCCCTAGATTTGTCCCCACCCAGCCCCACCCCTAGGCCCCTCTCCTCCCGCGCATCCTCTGCTGGGTTGCTTGGCTCCCGCTCCCACCGGCCTGCCCCTCCCCGCAACCCCCCCCCAAAAGCTGGCATTCGTTGTTGCCATAACAAACTCAATTGTTCTCAGCAGGGCTCCAGCAAATAAAGTCATTCATTACGGGCCTCTCCCGGCGCCGTGGGCTGCGCGGCAATCAGCAGCTCTCGCGCTGCCCCCTCGCGGGGCCGAGACACGCGCCAGCGCCATTACCTGCCGGGGCCCTGGCTGCCACGCTGTGCTCCGAGGCCCAGCCGCGGCCGTGCTGGTGGGGGCATCGCCTGGCCGCCGATTATTTTTATCTGCGAACGTCAATTGACTTATACTGATTGGCTTCCTGCCGCCAAATGTCAATTAAATTGCAAATGCTTGGCGGAGGCCGCCTTCCCGGGGGCGCTGTGTTCTGCCAGCGGTGGAATTGATTTCTCCGAACACGGTCTCGCGCAGGGGAGATGCAGATACCTCCTGGGAGGCGATCACCCTCGGTCTCTGGCTGTGGGGGTGCCCTGGCCCAGCCCCTGCACTCATGTCCGCCCAGAGGACAATCTGGCCTGCGTGAGGCCGTTTGTCCCAAGGTGGCTTAGTAGCATCCCTGGGCATTGCTCACTGGGCCTTGGGATGTGACTTGGTGTGACCTTGAATGAACCTTTTCCTGCTGCTTTTCCCCTGATGCCCAAGAGGAGCTGGAAGTCCTGAGTCCCGAGCTATGATGGCAGAATGACCAGTTTCGCTTAGTGCCCAGCGCTGTAAGAAAGGTTTCATGTCCCTGGCGGACTGAAGCAGATGCTATTAAGATCCCTCGGGGCAAGTTAGGGATGACAAGTGTTAACCCTTTTGCAGAAACCTTGCCTTCATTACTGAGTGCTGGATTCACAGGGAAAGCCTTGTGAAGATGTAAGGGGGAAAGAAAAAGCCTTACCCCAAAACTGGACACCTGCCACTCCCAAGATCCATATCAGAAGTGTTTCATCATATGTGGCATTCACTTAGGAATCCTACCACCTAAATATTGTAATCCACACTTGATCTCAGAGAAGTTAAGGAATTTGGCTAAGGTCACAGAGATTTGTGATCATACAGGGGCTTTAGTTTGGAAAGCACCTCTGTATGCATTGAGTCTCACCAAACCTGAGCAAGACTTTGAAGAAAACATTCTTCTGTCATATTTGCCAATAAGAAAATCAGAGCAAGCTGGGCACCAGTGGCTCATGCCTGTAATTCTAGCTACTCAGGAGGCTGAGATCTGAGGATCGCCATTCAAAGCCAGCCCGGGGAAGGAAAGTCCCTGGGAGACTCTTATCTCCAATAAACCACTAGAAAACCACAAGTGGTGCTGTGGCTCAAGTGGTAGAGCACTCACCTTGAGCTGAAGAGCACAGGCACAGCGCTCAAGCCCAGAGTTCAAGCCCCACAACCAACAAAAAATAAAAAAGAAAGAAGGAAGGAAGAAAGGAAGGAAGGAAGGAAGGTAAAGAAAGAAAGAAAGAAAAGAGGAAAGAAAGAAAGGAAGAAAGAAAGAAAGAGAAAATCAGAGCCACATACAGTAGTATGTGTCTGTAATCCCAGCACCCAGAAGGCTGGGGCAGGAGGATCTCAAGTTCAAGGCCAGTCTGGGCTACCTAACACCATCCTGTCTCTCCCCTTCCACCCTCCCCCCCAAAAAAAATAATTGTCCAGGGTCACCAGCAAGAGAATGCAGAACCAGGATTTGAAGGTTCCATGACTTCAAGCCCAATGTACCAAGCCCCATCTCAAAGAGGCCTTGAGCAAGGGTGGCTGGGGGAAAGGGGGTTGTAGAAAAAAAGGTATTTGCAGGTGGATTCAGAGAGATTTTGTTGTTTGCACTCATTGTCTCCCATAAACCTTCTCTGCCACTTCCCCTGCCTCCTTAAGGTTGGGGGGAGGAGGAGGGAGGGAGAGAGGGAGAAAGAAAGGAGGGGGAGGGGGGAGGGAGAGAGAGAGTTATATGGTTCTTAACTGATAAAATGTGCCAGCGTTTAAAAGATACAAACCTGGCCAATCGTCCTTTTCAGAGAAGAGATGTTCACGGAACAAAAGTACTATTCAAAAATGTTGGATGGCATTTGTGCCTCAGACAGAAAGGAAATGTGTAGAGAGAGAAGATGGAGGGGGAGGGAGGGAAGCAGCAAGGGGGGGAGAGGACTGCAAGCTGGAAGGGCTGTCCAGGCTTTGCACATCCGAAATAAAGCTCAGAAAGGGCACAGATCCCACTGACGTCAGACCAGTGGCTGAACCTGGACAAGGAGCCTTGGCTTCTCTGGCTGTGTGTCAGGCTCTTCCTACCCTTTTCATTGTCTTCACAGACAACTTGAATTACCTGATTTTCTGAAGCGTGGGGCATAAATTCTGATAGGCTTTTCCTTCTTCTGACCCTATCATTTGACTTAGCAATATAAGTATGACTATTTTAAAGAGAAGAAGGATTGAGGGCATTGGTTCAAGGGGTAGAGCACCTACCTAACAAGCTGAAGGGCCTAGTTCAAACCTTAGGAATATGAGAGAAAGGGGGAGAGAGAGAGAGGGAGAGAAAAAGAGAGAGAGACAAAGACAGAGACAGAGAGACAGAGAGAGAGAGAGAGAGAGAGAGAGAGAGAGAGAGAGAATTTGACATTTCTCCATAAGATCTTCTTAAGGGCCGGGCGCTGGTGGCTCACGCCTGTAATCCTAGCTACTCAGGAGGCTGAGATCTGAGAATTGCGGTTCAAAGCCAGCCCGGGCAGGAAAGACCATGAGACTCCTATCTCCAATAAACCACCAGAAAACCGGAAGTGGCGCTGTAGCTCAAATGGTAGAGCGCTCGCCTTGAGCTGAAGAGCTGAAGGACAGCGCCCAGGCCCAGAGTTCAAGCCCCACGTCTGACCAAAAAAAAAAAAAAAAAAAAGATCTTCTTAAGGAATCTGGATTTGGCATAAAAAACACTTTGCTGATATTTCTTGAAACTTACAGGTAACACTTTAAGTTAACAGGAAAGGCACAGGAATAATGGATTTCTTTTTGGCAGATAAGGAAGCCAGAGGTCAAAGGAGTCAGAGCACTGCTGTAAAGGGCTAGCAGAAGGAAGGGCTGGGCTAGAACCCAGAGCCCATGGTGCCACCCACTATGATCAGCCAACTGTAACCAGAACTAAGCAGCTGGAAGGTGATGAGCAAGTGTGCATAAAAGCATCGGGGAAGCCTCAAAATCGGTGTAACTGAGTAATAACATCGCTCTGAGCCAATTCCTCCCTCCTTCAGCCTTCCAGGGCAGAACTTAAAAAATAAAAAATGAAGGCTCATGCTGAAGAGAGCTGAAAATAGTCAGCCTCACACTGGCACTACCCAGTCTCATGACACTCATTCTGACCGGAGTGGCAGGCAAGACAACTCTGGAGCCAACTTCCTGCGACAGTCCCAACACTACCACTGCTGAACTCTTGAGCTGAGCTGTGTGACCTTGGGTAACTTCCTTGCCCTCTCAGAATGGCTGGAAATAGGAACAATAGAATCATCTACTCTTCACAGTGGTTGTAAGTCTTACTGCATTAATAATACACAGTCAACACCAGCTACGTGCTTGTCATTACAGTGGTACCATGCTGCAGTTCCTTACTTGAGCCCTAATTACACATGCCTACAGCATATGCTGGGGTCAAGTGAGCAGGCAGGAGGGTGTAGACACATGCACACGTCTGTGCATGCTCATGTGTATGTGTGTGCATGTGTGTAGCAGACCAAGGGAAAACTCCCTCCCTGTCTAGAATGATCATCACCAGGTCCTATCCATGGCTGATGCATGGTATCTTTGGAGTCAGACAGGAGTTGGATCACGTTTGCTGTTCAAGGCTCTGGGCTCTGCTGAGATTCTGTGATATCCAGGCCCCACATGGTACATAATGGCTTCTACCAGGCCCTGAGGTAAGCACTAAAGCAATGATTACTGTGGCAGCCACAAGCGCTGCCCTCATGGAGCTCGCAGTCTCACTGGGAAGGCAGAAGAATGACAAATATGCTGGAAGGGGTGGGCAGGAGCTGACAGCTAAGAGTGGACATTTGAAAAGCTTCATTTTGAAAGTGACAGTTTAGCTGAACCCTGAGGCAGAGGAATGTCATCAGGGCACGGGAGGGAAATGATTTTCAAGACAGTGGAAACAACATTGTAATAAAAGGCAGTATTGGGCTGGGAAGGTGGCTCCATGGTAGAGCGCTTGCCTTGCATGCATGAGGCCCTGGGTTCCATTCCTCAGCACCACATAAGCAGAAAAAAAGCCAGAAGTGGCACTGTGGCTCAAGTGGTAGAGCACTAGCTCTGAGCTGAAGAGCTGAAGGACATTGCCCAGGCCCAGAGTTCAGTCCCCACGACTGGAAAAAAAAAAAAAAGGCAGTATTTACTTAGAATTTATCCACTGGGATCTTACTCAAGGGTCTGACTGACCACTTTGTCCAGGTACTACTTCATTCCATCCCTATAAACACAATGGGTGCCTACATGTACATATCAGGAAAGTTAGGCTCTAGGAAAAATAATTTGCCCAAAGTCACAGGAGTAGTGATCAGTAACGTCAACACTAGAATCCTGGCATCTGACTCTGTAACTTGGGTGTGACTTAAGCTGCAAGCCGCCGGGAGCATGTGGTGCTAAGGGACTGGAAAAAATAAAAAGGTTTGACTTAACTGGATTGAGCCTGAAGAGGGCTTACTTGGGTAAGTAAGTGCCTGAGCATAGAAGACAGGCAAGTGCCTGATCACAGAAGGCAATGCAGTCTTGTTAGAAAGTTTGCATGACTGAGCGAGGTGGCTCATGCATGAATCCCAGAGACTTGGGAAGTGAAGCTTAGGAGAATGGCAGTTCCAGACCAACCTAGACATGCATGTGAGATGCCTTCTGAACCAATAGTGGATGCAGTAGTGCATGCCTGTCATCCTAGCTACGTCATGAAGCCTAAAGAGGTGGATCACAGTCCAGACATGGGTCCAAGCAAAAGGCAAGATCCTGTTTCAGGGCTGGGATGTAGCTCAGTGGCAAAGCGCTTGCCTAGCAACCCCAACGTCCTGGGTTCGATCCCCAGTACCAAAAAAGAAAAGACAAAAAAAATACAGTTAAAAAAAACCCAAACAAAAAAAAAAGATCCTGTTTCAATAATAATCAGTGCAGCTAGGTGCCAATGGTTCATGCCTTTAATCCTAGTTACTCAGGAGGTTGAGATGTGTGTAGCAAGGTTTGAGGTCAGACACACGAATCCTTTCAAAACTCTATAATTAACCAGAAAAAAAGCCAGAAGCCAGAAGTGGGGGTTATAGCTGAAGTGGTAGAGTACTAGCATACACACACACACACATAGTGAAAAAAAGGGCTAGGACATGGCTTGGTAGAGGACTGTTAGCAAGTGCAAAGTGCTAATTCAAATTCTAGTACCACAAAAGAGAAAAAAAATGGATGGCTTCTGAGGCCAGTGGACAAATGAAAAGAGTTATGAACTGGGCTAGGAAGTTGGCTCAGTGGTAGAGTGCTTGCCTCACATGCATGAGGCCCTGGGTTCAATTCCTCAGCACCACATAAACAGAAAAAAGCCAGAAGTGGTGCTGTGGCTCAAGTGCTAGCCTTGAGCTGAAGAGCTGAGGGACAGCGCCCAGGCCCAGAGTTCAGCCCCCACGACTGACCAAAAAAAAAAAAAAGAGTTATGGCCTTCCAGATTAGTCACTGTTAAGAACTGTATTTCAGAAGATATATTAAGGCAGCTACATGGAGGGCCAGCTCTTTGGAGAAGTCAAGAACATTGAAAGAGGCTTTAGCACTAGTCCAAAAGAGAGATGAGAATGTTTGGACCAGTGCAGTAGCCATAGGGACAGACAGAAACAAGCAGAGAGGAGGTAATTTCAGGCAGACATTTTCCAAATACTTAGTAATCATAAGCAGAGAAATAAACTTCCTAAGCAGAACTCTTGATTCTTGTTAACTTAATTTCCAGGAGAAACTATAAATAGCAAGTCTTCCCTCTCTAAGACATCAGGAAAGATTTCCAAAGTGTTTTCTAATCTGTAATTGTTTATATAAAAAGACCAAGGAAGTATTACTAAAATTCAATCTGATGGGAAATGGTATGACAAAGGTCACGCAGCTAAGAATGATCTAGAATCTGCCTCAATGTCAATACTCTCTCTGGTACACTACAGCATGTCAGAGCCAAAAAGACCCTTCAAACTCATCTGTTTCAAATCTCCATGTTTTAATCTGAGGAAAACAAGGTTCAGGGGAAAATGACTTGCCCAAGGTCACACATCAAATAAAGTCTTAGAGCAGAACCAAGGACTCCTATAAAGTTTGTGTCAAGATATCTGGACCTTGGGAATGAGAATGTATCCCAATAGCCATAGTCCAGTCTCCCCTTCCTAAATGAATGCTAGCAGAGGAGTGGGACTCAGGCAAATGGACAGCTTGCCTGGGCATGTCACCTTAGGCTTGTGACATGAGCACTAGCATACCAAGCACACAAATGGCCAGTACACACTGCTTTGTTACCCCTCCTGTCCCTTACCCTGGACAGCAACTAAGCTGTCCTGGGTCAATGGTGCCACCTGGTGGTTGGTGCTGGGAAGTGTTTGACCACTCCTTGGCTTTCATTCTTTCTGGTCCCTCAAGGGGGCCACACTTTTCTCTCCATGTGTTGGCTCAGTTCTGTTCATTTCACCAGGAGCAGTAAGTATCTCTCACCCTCCATCTCCTTTATCCTTTTTTTATCCTTCCTCAATATTCGCAGCTTACTTCAAGATATTCTCCTTTTCTCCATCTCCCCCATTTTATCCCACCTGAAATAAAATGACCCAAAGAAAGACTAAGACTAATAGAAATGATCATCTAAACCAATGAAAATGAAAACTAGAGATTGTAAGGTGAAAATGGACACATGCATGTAGATGCACACACACCACCTCTCACATATGAATCACCCACAGCTGATGTTCTAGAAATACCTTCACATACAGATCCTGTGGCATCAATAAAAATCTCTCATTCTCCATTGCCTTTCAGACTTGTTTTTCCTCAAATGCCAGGTGGCATCAAAATACCAGATCCACTTCTTATTTCATTTTATTTCATTCCTAATAAATATTGTGACTGTATCCCCTCCCCCTCCTGCCAAAACAAAATGTCCAGAATGAGATCTTCAGACTAGTGCAGAGCTGAACTGAGTGGGGAGCTGGAGCTGGGTCCCAAAGTAACAATTGCCCAGCTCTGAGCAAGCCATAGGTAACTGCTGCTGGCACAAGTAGATATTCTAGAGAGGTCAGACCTCACACCTACATTTTGCTGGAAAAGCAAGGGTCTCGGCAGCTGTGCCCCTCTGTGGGAGTCCAGGCTTGAAATAGGACCATGAATCACTATAGATTCTACTCTGCTGACAGAAGATTTCCAAAGCCCAATGTGTCTTGCTATTCCCTCCCTCTAAGTCAAAGAGCTACCATGGTTCACACTGCCTCTAAGATCTAAGAACTGGAGAAACTAATGCTATTTTTCTGTAAATCAAGACCATTTGACTGTTCTGCCTATCTGTATAAACAAACAAATTCCCAAAATAAAGTCCAGGGACCCATGTGTGGGGAAGCAAGATCATTTAGGGAGAGTCTGTGAGATCAAGTCTACTTTCACAAGATGCTGCCTTGTTATTTGCCTTCATTCTCATCACTTCGTAAGTATACAGCAACTTTTCCAGAGACTAGGATGAGATGTGACAGCAGAACACACAGATGCACCTCTGAGAACCCAGCTGTCTTCTGTTGTGCCAGACATTAAAGACACAATGCCACCCCTGTAAAAGTTGGAAATTATAATTCTAATGTCAAAAATATTATTTATGCTATTTACGTGTTACTGTATTTTAGCAAATTAATATTTAAAATTTTTTTACCCTCATTAACCATTTATAAAACTGAAGGATGGGAAGGGATAGGAAGGGGAAACAAAAGGAGGAGGCTACAATGCTTGATAAGAAATGTACTCATTATCTTGCCCATGTAATTGCAACCCCTCTGTACAGTATTTTCACAATAAAAAAATAAAATTAAAAAATAAAATAAAACCCTGAAGTTCCTTGGGTTCTTCTCTAATTCTTGAGTTTTAAGAAGTCCTAAAAGTTTGAGAACTGTTGGTCCCATGCTACTAGGTAGGGGGAAGGGGAAGGGTCTGGGCAAAGCAGGTGTGTAAACAGTCAGGGTAGTGGGGTAGGGAGGTGTTCAGTGGTAGTGGCTCTCACCCAGGCTCTCACTCACTGAATCAAAGTGAAACTTGAGGACCAGGAGTTGAGAGGAACCGAAACCTGGGCCCCCCACCCATGGGACTAGCCCCAGGGCACAAGGGAAAGGCCCACAGAGACCCTCAATTGACCACCTGGCTCTTAACCCAGGGGGCCTCTAACAATTGTCTAATTGGATCTCATTTGAGGTACTCACGATTCCAAGGGCAGAACAAGAGGGTGGGGGTGGCCAAACAGGCTGAGAACCAAAAACTCAGTTCTTTCTACATCTTTGCCACTCTCTCTTCCCCAATCTCAACTGCATGCCTGAGTCCTCTAGGCCTGAACTACCCTCACTGGGAGGTATGAAGCAAATGACCTAGAATTCACTGGTCTGAGTTGCTTCAAAGTCCATTCCTACTCCCCACTCTCTCCCTCTACTCCCCCCCCCACCCACCTCAGACACTTGAGGCCAACTGCCTCCTCTCCTGAACACACGTGCAGCTAAGAATGCACACTCACAGCTATATTAGGCCAGTTTCAGAACCTGCTTCCCATAGACTTCAGTTGCCACAAACCAGACAGAATCAAACAAGTACAGTATCTTGCTAGGATTCTAGAAGCTCAGTTACTTTCGGGATAGGAAAATAGCCCAAGTGCTATGAGCAAAGCTGGTGAAGCAGCCTTGCCTAGCCTGGTGAATGGCCTGCCTAGCAGTCTCCCAAAGTGGTTGCCACCCAATGTTACCAGATCTGATCCTCCACTCCTCAAGAAATCAGGCATCCACACATGAAACTTCCTAATTTTGAAATGCTGGTCACAGCATTGGAAAGCCAAGTAAAGCATGACAAGCACCATGGCCATTGCCACCTAGCAAATGTAATGAGAACCTTGGTCACTGCCCCTAGACAACAGAAGAGAAGGGGACATATCACACAGGGCCAGGGATTGGGCTTGCCTTAGGGAAGCCCCAGCAGGGGGCAAAACAAAATGGCAGTAATCTTCCTACTCCCAAAGCCACTGTGAGGAAGTGGACCCTTCTGTGCAAGCAGGGCCTGCTGGTCTCCAGTGATCCAAACTGGCCCTTGATGAATCCATAAGCCTAGCCAGCTGTGAAGGATCTGTGTCCCAATACTTAGCATTCTCCCAGGATTGTGGACTGGCTCTAAACAGTCAAGCCTGGCCAGTAGATCAGTCTCCAGGTGAAGGTGCTATGTGTGTGAGACAAAGACACAGAGAGGCTCAGAAAACACATAGGAACTAGAGGCCTAGAAAGGCTGAGGATGAATGGAAGGCCATAGCAGGATCACCATTTGTGATCAAGAGCCTAGAAAGATCAATAAATTAGCTGGGTAAGCTAATAGGGCTCCAATGCTTTTCAACAGTGGGGAACGCAGATGGACCTGTAAGAATGAGGGAAAGATAGGAGAGTTGAGACTTGTTACATTTCCTAAAGGCAGAAGACACCAAGGATTCTCTGAGGATTTGATTCTATCCTCTGGATTTTCTAGATTTTACTGTGTGACCTGTTCAAATCTCTCCTTCATGAGCCTCTTTTCCCATTGAAATAATAACTACAGGATGATGCTTTAGATGTTCTCCATGGTCTGAGCTGGTGACCGAAGAATTCCTGAGATACCCAATCTTCCTAAGCACAGGTGCTCTGCTTCTGCCTTCCATGAGGAAGCCACCACCACCTTGTGCACCTGGGTCTCTTTTCCTGGAAAACTGAGGCTTGGAACTTTTGTTCTTCCACAATGGGCCTGGAAGACTGAGAATCCTTGAGGAAAATGAAAAGGAAAGCCTGTGGCCCTTGGTTTTGCAAGCAACACCTGGGGGCACTGTTGTTCAGCCTAATTGCCCACAGGCTCCATAGCTTCCTCTCTCTGGTCCTCAGTGCCCTCAATCTAGGCTGTTATAAACAGGAAATAGGTGGTAGGCATATCATTGAGTTTCAGCTGCCAAAACAGAACTGAACTGTAGCTGTTCACAGCCCTGCTGTCTGCTGCCTGTGACTTGTCCCCAGTGGCCATTTATTAAGCACTTACTATGAATAGGCCCTGAAGTGGAATCCTCTGTGAGATTCACTTGCTTTGGTCATCTACAAGGGTCTTGTCACTGCCGTTTTCCAGCTAATCAAATGGAGGTTCAGAGACACCATGTAACTTGTCAAAGATTTTAGCACAGGAAGTCCTCAAACCATTTCTATTCAGTCCTGAGAGTGTTCCTGCCCCAGTACTCTTTGGGGGTGGGAGGAGATTCTCCAGATAGAGTCCAGTGGAATCTTGGTACCACCAAGGTTGTCCATATAATTCCTGACTCAGGAGTTCTGGGCTTTGCCCCTCACCCATTCTCCCAGAGAATTTGGAGAGGAGTTCTCCACCCTCTGCCCCAGCCTAGAGAGAAAGAGGGAGAGATCTCACCCTCCAACCACCACCACCACCCTGTAATTAAAATATACATCTAAATCCTGGGGCTCAGCTGGGCTCCCAGCTGAGCAGAGGGGGATAGGAAAGTTGGTAGGAAAGAGAGCAAGAAAGAAAACAAAGAAATGAGAGTGAGTGTATGTGTGTGTGAGAGAGAGGGAGAGATAGAGAGGCTTGATAAACAGGACACAAACAGCCAAATAACCCAGAACACAATGTATCACCAAACAAAAGATATAGTGAGAGACACAAAAGCAGAAGAGACAGGCACCCTTAAGAAGACAGGTAGAGGCATGAGAGGAGCCCCCACCCCCACCAAATGCCCCCAAACCTTGCCATGAGGATTTCATTGGACTTGGCATATTTTTAATTCACTAGCACCTCTGGGTCCTGGCTGCCCTTCCTGTGCCTCCCTGAGGCAAAAGGAAAGCCCATTTTCAATGTATCCCCACTAACCCAAGAGAAACTCCTGACCCCCACATTATACACTGCTGGTGCTTGACTGGCTGGCTCTCTGAGCCAGTGAAAGGGATTCTCACTCCACTGACTCAGTGTGCTCAGGGCCTTTCAAACTGTGGGGTAGAAGGGGAGGAGAGGTCGAGCAGACCTGAATGGGAGCCCTGGAGACAGCGGAAGGAGGCCTCACTGGAGATCAAAGGCCCAGGAAGCAGCAGAGGGTCTGGAGCTGCCCTTTCACCCATAGCCACACTATTCACAGGCCTGCCTGCTCTGCCAAGTCTAGCCTCACCACCAGCTCATCTGGGCCTTCCGGAAAGGGAGGTTTCTGCCTTAGGCTCTGAATCCACCAACTCCCTCTCCCCCCCCCCCCCCCCCCCGCCCCGGCAAACTAGTGGGGGTTACAGGGCTACAGCCTTAGCTTCCAAAGCCCCCCCCCACTCCCCCATCCCACTAAGACTCCTGAGTTTCCAGGCTGTGCCAAGTGCTGGGCCAGGCAGAAACACTTCATGGGACCCCTGCCTAGCTATATCCATGTGAATGGCACCCTTAGCCAAGTGAGGTACAGGAGGAAAAAAATAACTTCAGGCATGGTATATCACAGAAGCCTAGCTGCCTAGACTGTCACAACGTCTGACCAGAATGCCTTCTTTGGATTCTCTACCCTCATTTTTCCAGTCACTATTCATACCTTCAGGGATGAGCAGTTCATTACCTTTCCATCCTTGGCCCAGCCCAGCTGGGATCTGGTTGCTGTATGCTGGTCTCCACTGCCATCTGCCTCCCTGTAGTTTTCCTTAACCAGCCCCAGCTCTGCCTTTAGAAGGATCTAATCCACTGGGACCTAATGTGGCTGCAGCCACACTATATTCATCTGAGACTTAGATACAGGTGTCTCAAGTCTGATGTGGGAGGCATCCTGGAAAGAAATTAAGAATTTCTAGCCTGAAAGGGGCCTTGCCAACAAAGTTCCAATTTGTTTTTATTGGCACAAACTCAAACAGGGCTTTATACACAAGTCCTAAATCCCAAATAGAAACCCCTGATTGAGGAAAACAGGGCCCCATTCACCCTTATAAAGGCAAGTGACTGACCCATTCTGCCAACGCACATTTATTGAGTACTTTTGTGTTTAATATTGCCCAACATAGTAGCCACAGGCCTCATTTCACTTGTGAACACTTACATTTGAGAACTAAATTTTTTATTTAGATTTTAATTAATATAAACTTTAAAATAGCAGTGTTTTGATCACACTGACTACATTCAACTTTAGCTTTCAAATGTTTGGCACCCAATTTTAGACATGTTAGAAATATAAAATCACACCATATTTCAAAGATGTAGTTCACCATATTGGTTACATGTTGAAATGATCATACTTGGGCTAAAGAAAATACATTATTAAAATTAATAGGTTTTGTTTTTGTTTTTACTGTTTTGTTTGGTTGGTTTTGATTTTAGTTTGGTTTGGGTTTGGGTCTCATTATATAGTCTATCTAGTCTTGAACCCCAGCCTCAGTCTCTAAGTGACTGACTTCTTTTTAAAAAAGTTTTAATATTGTTTCTAGGGAAATTTAAGTTGCATACAGTTTGCATTGCATTTCAGTTGCATAGACTGATCACTTTCATGTCTACCTTGACACCTGAAACATTCAGCACAATATATTTCTTAAGTTTCTAAAACCCTCAAAACCACTCCCCCAAGTTAAGTTCGTGCCTATAACCATGGTTACTCAGAAGGCTGATATCTGAGGATCAAGGTTCAAAGCCAGCTTGGGCAGCAAAGTCCATGAGACTTTTATCTCCAATTGATCACCAAAAATCTGGAAGTAAGGATGCGGCTCAAGTGATAGACTGCTAGCTTTGACCAAAAAAGCTTGGAAACAGTGCCCAGGTCCTGAGTTCAAGCCCCAGGACCAGCCGGGGAAAAAAATGTCAAAAAAAAAATTCTCCCCACTGTTTCCAGACTACAAGTTCAAGAGCCACAGTCAATGCTTGGCATCTCTTGCTGCCCTTCTCCCTGTTTGATTGTAATTCTCTTTCCTCCTTCTACTTAGCCCTCCAATGCTATCTCTTATGAGAAACCTTCCTAAATCCCTTTGGTCAAAACTGGCCTTTTCCTGTCTTGTTCTCCCTGCTCCAGTAGTTACCTCACATACTGCCCATTGGAAGAACTTGGGATTTGCAATCTTGATCATCAGCCCACCTCCTAGTTGCTATCAGTGTGGATCCCTGCCCTGACAATTAAGCAATAGAATAGCCCCAACAAATGCCCAAGGGCAAAACCAAATCCAAGAGGCAGAGTCCACCCTGTAGAGCCTCAATTGCCTTGTCTGAGACATGGGGTGAAACTCTTACCTGTCTTCCTTTTGGCTCTCTAATGTCTGTCTTACCCCATGACTTTTCTCACATGCTGCTGAAGGCCCCTAAGAAAAATGGCACCATCCTGGAAGCCAATGCCCTCATACATCCATGTTGTACAGCTTCCCTGGGCCACCTCCTGGTGCATCTTATCTTCTCCTGAGTTCTCCTCAAACATTGATCTGCACTACACTCTCAGAAACATCCAGCCTCCTTTATATGCCCTTCTGCTTGAAATTTCCCCACACTGACCCTGGGCTCTTCTCAGCCCCAGATTGCTTCCCAAAGGGCCTTTTCTGGAAGGGTTGAGGGATGATGGGTAGCTGGACAATAGCAGGAAATGGAGTTTCAGGGTTCTCCAGTTCCTCTGAGCTTCTCAGTCCACACCAGCTCTGTAGCTTTGTCAATGTCATGGGACACCCTGGGGGGAGTGGGAGCTGGTTTACCTCCCTAATAAAATAGAGATATCTCTGCACCAGAGAGTCTAAGGGGAGCCAATGCAAGATGGGAGCCAATGAAAGGAAGATAGGGAAGGACATCAGGGTTCACAGTTCAGTACTTTCACCAGATGGAAGCCAGAGCATTTCTGCCCACTGCTCTGCCCAACCACTCCACAAGGCATGGAAGGAATGAGGAAGAGGTTCTAGTTGCTGACAATTGTTCTCAATCCCAGCAGCTTGAGCTTTAAGACCATTCCCCCTTCATCCACAGAACACACACTGGACTTCTTCTCAAGTCTTCCTGGGGATTAGGGCTCTAGGGCACTTAGGTTCAGAACTGGAAGGATTACAAAACCCATCCAATCTAATTTGGGGGGGGCAGTATTAGGGATTGAACTCAGGGCCTTGAAAAAGCACTCTACCACTTAAGTCACATCTCCAACCCCTGACTCTTGATAGTCATTAAAAAAGGTGAAAATAATCCAAGGATTATTGGAGACAATGATCCTTGTTCAGCTCTTCTTTGTGTCAAAACATTCCTATGCCTTGAGATACCTCCCTTGTTCTGTGTACAGATCCTTCTCCACCCAGGTCTACTCACCTAAATACAGCCCAAAGGTTCTGTACTTCTTAAAAACCAGTACCTCACACCATCACAGTCCTCAGGGAATGAGTTAATGAGCACCAAGTAGTGAAGACTAACATTATCCATGTTTTGACCACTCTACACTTTTTGGGGGGTACAGTGCTAGGGTTTGAAATTAAGGTGTTGTGATTTTAGATAAGCACTCTACCACTAGAGCATACTTCCAGCCCTTTTCGCTTTAGTTCTTTCTTTTTTTTTTCTAAGTGGTACTGAAGAATCAAACCCAGGGCTTCGTGCATGCTAGGCAAACACTCCACCACTAAGCCATATTCCCAGCCCCTAGCTTTAGTTCTCAAAAATAGATTCTCATGTTTTCCCCTGGGCCAGCTTGGACAGCAATCCTTCTACTTATGACACCTGCCTAGTTTGGATACAGGCATACTCCACTATGTACACCTTTATTGGTTGAGATGGAGTTGTCACCAGCATTTTGCCAGAATTGGCCTCTAACCATAATCATCCAGATCTGTACCTCCTGAGTAGCTTAGATTACAGGCCTGATCCACAGTGCTCAACCTTTTATACCTTTTATAGCAGTTTAGGAGGCCTAATGGCCATTGCTGATCACAGACAACACATTAAGTACCCCAACACTATAAAACAGTCCCTTCAAATCAGAACCTGTTTTATGTTAATAAACATAAAACTAGATTTTTTTTCTTCTCTCTAAAAATCTCCAGCCTCATACAATCCTTCTCTCCATTCAAATAAAATGTAACCAGCCCCATCTTGGAACATCTGCTTTGAGGCCAGGTGACAATGGGAGAAAGGATAACACCATCAACCCCATAAACCAACAGAGATGGCAGGCCTGCTGCCTCCCACCACAAGCCAACACAGCAACCCACTGAGTTAAAGACTTCTGACATCTGTTCAGGAGTTGGGAGCAGGGAGAAGAGAGGAAGTAGGTTGCAAAAGCCATGAATCATTCTACATACTTCACAGCTGCAGCCAGAGGCCACAGACCTGTCTTTTGTGTGGCCTGGAACATGCAGCCCAGAGGCCAATCCAGTTGTCAGGGTTGACTCCATTTTCTAGTTACAGATCTTAAGTAGTCAGACACGCGCTCACAACCCTTACCAGAGCTGAGAAGGAACTACACTGAGAAACAGGATAATTGAATCAAGATTTCTGTCACACTGCTCTCAGGCCCTAGATCACAGCCTGATTTTTTTTTCTTTACTAAGGTTTTGCAGATTCCCAGGGGGTCACCTCTCAGCTAAAACTGATTAATGTCAGTCAGTTCTGGCAGTCCATCCAGCAGGGATAGTGGCACCGCATCCAGCACAGAGATGGTACACTCCAGAGGCCCAGGCAGTGGACAGCACACTGAGGGCTTGAGATAAGCCAACCAGAAAGACTGGCATCTTTAGAATTCCCAGAAAAACCATGCACAGCTTCCCTCCAGGCCCCAGGATAAAGATGAGAGGGCTAATACTTTCCTCCAACACCACTATCAGTGGGCTAGAAGCCAAGAATGCCCAGTCCCTCAGTGAACCTGCATCTGCCCACTCTACCTGTGCCCTCACATCACAAAGCATGGCAGTAGCTGCTTTACCCAGTCACTTCCTCTCTTCCAAGGCTCTCCAAAAATGGGATATGGGTGTTGGGCTCAAACCCTCCACATACAAGGTCCCTCAGGCATCAAATCTATACAAAGCTCAGGGGTTCTGCCAGGCCTGCTTTCTGCACTTAGAGAATGCAGATGTGAAGACAGCAGCAAAGAACTAGCTCCGACAAGGTGCCTGTCCATACTCATGGTCCTAGAGGAAAAAGACAGGGCCATGAAAACACCAGTCCTCTTCAGATGGTGGGGGGGGGTGACAAGTGGGCACTTCTGCTTCTACCCTCAGTGAGCACCCCACACTGATCCCATCAGATCCATCCCTGACAGGGCTGAATGGCCATCTCTTACCTTCATCTCGCTTGCGCTTGTTGGTGTCGGCGCTGGGGGATGTGATACCAAGGATGCCGCTGATGGAGTATGACGAGCCAGCCGAGTCCGTGCTCACCGATGACACCTGCGTCACAGAGCCTGTAGACACTGTGCAGAGGGAGAGGGGCAGTCAGGGCCGCCAGAAAGCTGAAAGGCAGAGGGCTTCAGTGCTGGCTGGTCACAAAGGCCTTACTATACACTGGGCTTGGCATAACTATGGTAAGAGATAGAGGGCCAGCCTGAGAACAGGTGCCCTGATCAGACAGGAACACAGGCACAGAGTAGAAAGAAAACTTGCTCATGTCCAGCCAGTGCAAAGATGTAGGAAACTGAAGGATGGAGAAGAGAAATAAGATAGTGGAGTCCTACCGTCAGCCAGTGTTAGAAAGAAGCCTAGATAACCAGCCACCGGTAGCTCATATCTATAATCCTAACTAGCAAATTAAGTAGGAAAAAGTTGGAAGTGAGCTGCAGCTCAAGTGGTAGAAAACCAGCTTTGAGGGGCTGGGAAGGTGGCTCAGTGGTAGAGTGCTTGCCTTGCATGCATGAGGCACTGGGTTCGATTCCTCAGCACCACATAAGCAAAAAGAAAAAAGCCGGAAGTGGCGCTGTGGCTCAAGTGGTAGAGCTCTAGCCTTGAGCTGAAAGCTGAGGGACAGCGCCCAGGCCCAGAGTTCAGGCCCCACGACCGAACCCAAAAATGAAAAAGAAAAAGAAAAGAAAAGAAAACCAGCTTTGAGCAAAAAAAAAAAAAAAAGCTAAAAGACAGAGCCTAGATCCTGAGTTCAAGCCCCAGTATGCACACTGAGAGAGAGAGACAGAGACAGAGATTTGGGTTTTGTTTGGTTTGGTTTGGTTTGGTGATACTGGGATTTTGAACTCAGGACTTCATATTTACTATGCAAATGTTCTACCACTTCATCCATATCCTAACTTGCTATGTTCTAGTTTATTTTTCAGTTAGGGTTTCAAGATTTTACCCAGAGCTGCCTCCTCAACCTGATCCTCCTGCTTTCGACTGAGTGGCTGGGACTACAGATATACACTACTGTGCCTAACACACTCTTCATGTTCACACCTAGCTCATATACAAATCATGCAGACATAAATACTCTCCCTCTCCCACACTCAGACAAACAGCAGGTTTCCCTTTCTTTTCATTCCTTGCTGTCTCTTTCCATTTTACTTGGAATTTATTTTTAATATTAATTATGATAATATTGATTAATGTTTTCTCAGAACTCTCTTTATAGGAGACATGCAGGCATGATCTCATTTAATTCAGAAAACAATCTTGTAAACTGGGAAATGTAATTACCACATTGGAAAAAGAACAAAGTCTCAGAGAAGTTAAAGGACTTGCCCAAAGTCATATAACTAATAGGAGGCAGAATGGTGATTGGACACTAGAGACTGTCTTATAACTATAACTTTCTCCTATAACTTTCTCCTCACTAAAATAATGAAGAACAGCCAGACACTGGTGGCTCACACCTGCAGTCCTAGCTACTCAGGAGGCTGAGATCTGAGGATCATGGTTCAAAGCCAGCTCGAACAAGAAAGTCCATGAGACTCTTATCTCCAATAAACCACCAGAAAACTGGAAGTGACACTGTGGCTGAAGTGGTAGAGTGCTACCCTTGAGCTGAAGAGGTGAGAGACAGCGCCTAGGCCCAGAGTTCAAGACCCATGACGGACAAAAATAAAATAATGAAGAACAATAATGTGCTTCACTTTAATACTGTGTTTTTGCTTGATTGTATCAACAGCCTAGAGCGCTACATTATCTTTTTACCATGTGTGGAAACTGAGGCTCCACAAAGTGAAGAGATTCATAGAAACCTAGTTGATAAGCTATACTCAGCCTCAAGTCTACTCACCTAAAGACCAGATTTCCCCTGCCCTGAAGTAGATGATATGTTGTGACAGAGGCCAGGTCCAGTCCAAAGGATAGGAAATGGGGAAAGGGAGATTTTATGTAAGTTTCACATTAACTTTTAGCCTGAAAGCCAAGGGAGATAGTCCTCACAAAAGCCCTCGCTAGCTATTCAGCTGGATTTCCATTTCTGGGCTGTGGGAGTTCTTGGTTAAAACCTACAGGTTGATTTCAGGTACATCTCCTTGCTTTATCTAGCTGAGGGCTGCACTTTTGACTCTGAAGTGTAAGAAATGTCTTAAATGTTGACAATGGCAGTATGAGAAGTTGTTTATTACTTTCCTTGGAGTGGATCCAGGAGAACCTTTCTACAGGCCTAGAGTACACAATTCCTTTCTTTTTAGATTTGAATTTGATTTTAGATCATCCCTAAGAGACCCAGAAGTCAAAAAAATCATTAACTTCTCTTTTCCTTCATCAAAAAAAAAAATCTCCTCAAAATAGATTTATGCAAATTGCCTGGTATTTTCTGTGTATCAAGGTACAAAAAAAAAAGATCACTTGGTACTTTAAACAACAACCACACATAAACCAGGCTCCCATCATATCACTGGCAAAGCTGTTGATGCTTATTTTGTGATTGACCTAGACTCAGAAAGATCCAGGCTCCAGTTCTGGCTTCATCACTTCTGGGCATCATGACCTTGGGCTAGTTATTTAGTCTACAAGTTTTAATTTCCTCACTGTTCAATAAGTTTGTAAACTAGCATCTGTTATATACCTGTGAGATACACTTTTAATAAAAATTTCTGGGACAAAACAAACCATTTTGCGGTCCTACAGTGGAATTATTCCTCTAGAGCTGTTGAAAGAATATTATCAGGCACTGCTAGTTAGATTTTCATAGTATGTGACCTGAAACAGCCATAAGTGAAATCTCAGCAGCAAACATCCCCCAGCCCTTTCTGGCCAATCCATCAGAGGGACCATTCTCTCTACTCTGTTCTCCCAGTACCCATATCTTCTTTTTGGGCTTCATCTCAGTGTTTTTCTAACTTCTCTTTATTGTGTTCCCTTAGAGAAAAAGGATTTTATCACACCTTATTTGCACCATTTGTCTTCAGCCCCATAGTCTGCATGGCAGGGCCTTAGCAAATTGTTTCTGAATGCATTAGTAAATGAAGAACTTCCCCCATAGCAAAGAGAAGCTGTCTTACCTTTCCCAGACAGGCAAACCTGGGGACTAAGAAATCTCAAAGCACACCTGATTTGTGTCCCTCCATCCATCAATGAGGAAACAGAGGCTCAGAGAAGTAAGGGACTTTTACAGTTCACTCACTGGGTGGGTCAATGACAGAACTGAGACTCTAAGTGAGGGCTCTGCCAGTTTCCCATCAATAGGAAGTTCAAGTTTTCAATCAAAGAAGAGTACCAGTGATGAAGGAATAGAGGTGTGATTATGCAGAATTCACAGGTACCCCTGGCAGCTAGAACTGTCAGACGTTTGCTGAATGACTCCCACTTTCTTACAGTAGACTAACCCTTCCCTAGCCACAGGTGTTTTCTTCATTCCAAGTGGAGAAATGATCTGCCTTAGGCACATTTCAACTCATCTTTAAAGAGGAGGTAAGGGAAAAGTCTGAACCCTTGTGTGGTTAAAAAAAAAACAAACAGGATGTCAGGGTCACTCTCAGACTTCATCTGTGAGTGGCAGAAACCCCTCTGGTAAGCCTAGACAGTTCAGAGCACATAAGATGGAAGCAAGAAAAATAGAGAAAGAAAGTTTGGGAAGTTTGTCACATCTTCACTCAAGACTGCAAGTGCACAAAGAATTGTAGAAGGGCTGGTTGATAGAAGAAAAAAACACATTCAAAACTACTTACTGACTAATGATGCAGAAAATGTTATGAATAAGTATCCCTTTCTTGATTTATTACTTTAATTATCTGACATTCTATAGACCCCCATTAGTGGATTTTTTTGGCTTAGATTTCAATTTTCTGTCTCATGGTGAAAGCTATTTATCATAATAATCAGTAAAATTCAAAACCTTTTAGCAGTATTTATAAAATTCATTTACCAGGTTCAGCCCTTGGAGAATGACAAAGAAGGCGCATTAGTACGTGTGCCGAAGTGTTTTATGCAGAATTATCTGTCCATAAGAATGATTAAAAGTTCTCTTTAGAATATTTGGAGCCCATTAGATTTTCAAAAAAAATTTTTAAGTTCTTCTTACCTATGCTGTGACTGGAAGCTGGGACCGGCTGGTTGGGGGGCTGCTGTACTTTTGTCCGGATGATCCTGTGAGCAATTGGGAAAACAACAAATGGCTATTTACCATCAGGAAGGAAAGAGACTTCAACCAGCTATATAGAGATGATCACAAAACCCATACCCAAGCTAGAGCATAGGGCTGAGATGATGGGGAGGTGAAAGGGATTATGGGAATTAGGAGGTCAAAAGAATTATCTTTCTGAATGTTTCTGGGTCACTTGTATCCCTCTCTGGACCCCCAGTACCTCTTCTGAAGAAAGGGAATGATGTGTTAATGTATACACCAGCATCTCCATCGAAATATAGTTCCTGCTCTATAAAGAACTAAATGGGTAACTTGAGAGAATTTCTCTCCTCCCCTAGAGCTCAGCCTCTCAACTATAGGATGAAGGAACTGTGCCTTGGCAGCTCTTACATGCTGTTTTTCTGCCCTAGAGAGAAATGAACAAGAAAAATGCCCCTACCACCTATGAAGTTACCAAGAGCTTTAATATATGCTTTACTCCTAAACTAAGCAGTACTAAAGAGCTGCTAAGAGGCAGCACTTGGCTTGGCTTGGCTTATAGGAAGCCCACCTCATATAAAACCACTTGGAAAGGATCCATAACAGCTTGGATCCAGGGCCATCCTGGAGTATCTTTCCCTTGACCTTACTCCAATATGAATGAACTTGATTTTGAGCAAGTCCATTCCATTGTGGGTCCCAATACAATGAAGGAGCTGGAACAGATCATTCATTTTTTATTATTAACTTTATTGTTATGATAAAAGTGATGCACAGAAGGATTACAATTACATGAGTCAGGTAATGAGCACATTTCCTTTTGTACAGTGTCTTTCCTTCCCTCACTCCTTCCCAGTCCCTCCCTCCCATCTCCACCCATGAGTTGATTTTTTGGTGTTTTTTGGTTTTTGGTTTTTTTTGGTAGGCCATGGGGCTTGAACTCTGGGCCTGGGCACTATCCCTCAGCTCTTCAGCTCAAGGCAAGCGCTCTACCACTTGAGCTACAGCACCACTTCCGGTTTTCTGGTGGTTTATTGGAGATAGGAGTCTCACAGTCTTTCCTGCCCGGGTTGGCTTTGAACCGTGATCCTCAGATCTCAGCCTCCTGAGTAGCTAGGATTACAGGCCTGAGCCACCAGCGCCCGGCTCCACCCATGAGTTGTATAGTTCACTTTCATCACACATCATCCTTTACTCATTTTAACTAATTAATTTTTCAAATAAATATAAAAATTTTACAGAAAAGCTCAACATATAAAAGATATAAAAGTAGCATATTCCCTTTGGCATCAGAAGCTCTGATGCCTTGTGTAAACGTAGACTCTAGGGAGTCTCTATTGTAAACTTTCGGTTGGAAAACATCTGGAGCCCTCAGGAGACCACACCCCAGCTCATCTTTGAGAACAGATCAGAACAAAGCCCCTCTGGGATCTACAAGGAAGTTCCTTCCCTGGAATTTGGAAGAAGGTGAGTTTTAAGATGTTTGGAAAGGCTCAATGCCAGCCTTAAAAGATTATCTTCCCAAAGAGAATTTGTTTGAAATTCTGTTCCATTATGAAAATAATATGTGCTCACTGTAGACTATTTAGACAACACAGAGAAGTATAAAGACTATATTTAGGCTGAATGTCATTGTATATGCCTGTAAGGAGGCTGAACATCCCTAGCTTTGGGGGACAAGAAGATAGGAGACTTGTAGTTTGAGGCCAGCCTGGGAAAAATGAACTTGAGACCCCATCTGAAAACAAACTAAAAGCAAAGGACTGTAGGTAGAACTAAGCAATAGAGCACTTGCCTAGCCAGCAGGAGGCCCTGAGTTCAATCCCTGCCAAAAATGATTTCTAAGATCATATTTTTGTATATTATCATGCCAACATTCTTGTATATGTTTAGAAATACCGATTTTTCTTTTTCTATACCAAAGACAGGATTAAGCCATGTGCACAGTTTTTATCCTGCTCTTTGAGGGGAAAAACATCCTTTTTCACAGGACAGACCTTTATTTCTAGAAGTTTATTTCAAGGCTGCACTGGGTCTCTAGCTTGTGCAAATGAATCAGAAGGGCATAAATAGTAGTTGCCTCCTCTTAACCCTATGGACAGTCAGCCCTGCCCCACTGACCTTACAGCTTGGCAGTAGGCAGCCGGGACCTTGAGTGTTTTCTACTGATATCCTGGAAGGGACTTGCCGGGTTCTCCCTGAGTCCTCTGAGCACCAGCCCCTGGAGTGCAGCCTTTTGCCCTTTTCTGATGAGTCAGCTTAAGTGCTGCCTTGAATATATTCAGAATGTGTGTTTGTTTGTTTTCCCCAACATTCAAAGCACTTATCTAACTGAGCAAAAAGAAGTGTATTGGAATAAGACCTGGGAGTGAGGCCAGCTTTTTAAACACCTGAAATTAAGTTGGTGTAGGATTTTTTTCTATATTTATATATGCCATGTTTTCTATGTACATATGTCCAAGGACATGAATACACAGGTATAAACATATTAAATATATGATAACATATGCCATAACAATTTCCCACTGAATCCCAACAGAAAGTCCTAACTTTTTAAAAATAAAACTTGTACACAGCATGTTACAATGAAACCCTTCACTATGGACAATTTAACGTACACCAATAAAAATTAATTAATTCAAAGATTTTTAAAAAAACAAATTATAGTCTCCTAATTTTCTTTTTAAAATATTCACATAAGCCAATAGCTGGTGGCTCATGCCTGTATTCCTAGCTACCCAGGAGGCTGAGATCTGAGATGGCAGTTCAAAGCCAGCCCAGGCTGGAAAGTCCATGAGACTCTTATCTACAATAAACCATTAGAAAACCAGAAGTGGTGCTGTGGCTCAAGCGGTAGAGCACTCGCCTTGAGAATAAGAGCACAGGGACAGAGTTCAAGCCCCGTGACCAACAACCAAAAAAAAAAAAATCTCATAGCCAGGTGCCAGTGGCTCACGCCTGTAATCTTAGCAACTTAAGAGGCTGAGATTTGAGGATTGTGACTCAAAGCCAGCCTGGGCAGGAAAACCATGAGATTCTTACCTCCAATTAATCACCCGAAAACCAAAAGTGGCACTGTGACACAAATGGTACAGTGCTCGCCTTGAGCTTAAGAGCTCAGGCCCAGAGTTCAAGCCCCTGACCACACACACACACACACACACACACACACACACACACAAATTTACAAATCACTAATAAAGCATTGTCAATTGTACCTCAACACATAGCTGCTGTACATGATTATACAAGCTCCAGAACCAAACTACTAGAATTTAAACCCCAGCCCTGCAATCTGCCAGCTACATGGTCATCTCTATTTCTTTTCTACATCTGCAAAATGGGGCTAAGAATCATTCCTACCTAATAGAATTAATGTTAGTATTGAATTAGTTAACTCGTCAAAAGTAGTTTCATAGGAAATGCTCAGTGAATATTGTATATTGTTACTCTCAGTGGTATCTTTGTAAAACTGAATGACAAGCTTCAACTTTAAAACATCCAGATATTTCATATTTGCCTTAAAAAATACATGGCAGTTACCCATGCCTGTAATTCTAGCATCTGAGAAGTGGAAGCAGGATGGTGGAAAGTTTGTAGCCAGCCTGGGCTAACGCTGAGGAAAAATGAGACTCTGTCTCAAAATAAATAAATCAAGCAGCATCTTGGGTCAGGAACATAGCCACCTTCTTCCCCTATTTTAAGGCTGCAATGGTGCTTTGTGAGAATTCTACCAATACAGGGGCTGGGAAGGTGGCTCAGTGGTAGAGCACTTGCCTTGCATGCTCAAGGCCCTGGGTTCGATTCCTCAGCCCCACATAAGCAAAAAGAAAAAAGCTGGAAGTGGCACTGTGGCTCAAGTGGTAGAGTGCTAGCCTTGAGCTGAAGAGCTGAGGGACAGCGCCCAGGCCCAGAGTTCAGGCCCCACGACCGGCCACCAAAAAAAAAAAAAATTCTACCAATACAAGGAACCCTCCAAAGCTGCTTCTAGGAGTGAATGGTTGTGTCCAACTGATTATAGCAGCCCCTGATTAAAAACAAAGAGCATTTTTTTCCAGTGAGAAGAAACGGTAGCAGGGAAAGAACAAGATTGTAATTGACTTACAGCAGTTCTAAAAACTAAATAATAAAACAATGACAAACTGTCTTCAAGTCTTATCCAATAAGAGCATGCTAAGGTCCGGTGTCAGTGGCTCACTTCTATAATCCTAGTCAAGAGGCTGAGATCTGAGGATTAAGGTTCAAAGTGAGCTCAGGCAGGAAAGTTTGTGAGACTCTGATCTCCAATTAACCAGCAAAAAATTGGAATTGGAGCTATAGTTTAATTTGTAGAGTGCTAACCTTGAGCGGAAAAAGCTCAGGGACAAGCTCCGGTGCCAACACACACACACACACACACACACACACACACACACACACACACGAACATATTCAAGTCCTTTGCTAAAGACTATTGGGAATAATTGGCAATCAAAACTGAAAAACTTTAGTGGTAGAGCAATTGAATAGCATGCTCAGGGCACTGGGTTTAATTCTTAGCAACACACACATACTCACACAAACACATACTCAGAGCCCATGCTTACACTGCTGTTTGAGCATTGCTCTGGATACCATAATGAACATCCTCTAGTTCAACAAAAAAAAGGAGCTCAGCAATGAAATACAATGCAGAAACCAAAGCCCAAAGTGCTCAAGTGACATGCCCAGGTTCACACAACAAAGCAGCAGGATTCAAAATTTATTTAGGATTGTGGAGTTAAACTACAAGGGGTTTATATTACAAGCATTTAAAATTCAATTTTTAATATAACTCCCCTTCCTTTAAAAAGCTGGATCTCCTCGTCACTCTACCACACCATTCTTCACAAAACTACTATACAAGAGAAAGAAAACCATAGTTTCTTGAAAGGAGAGAGCCAGGGCAGAGGAAACGCCAAAACCAATGATGTGTTATGAAACTGCCACCTCAGCTGGGCTAAAAATCCAAATATCTAGGACCAAGCTTGGAAGAGCCCATGGAAGTCCTCAGGCCTGCAACTGGTATAAAGACAGAAGTGACTTACCATCTCAGAAGACTGACTGCCAAAGTTAGGATTAAACATAGAATTCAAACTGTCAGCCCCAACCTACCTCCAACACCTGCACAGTTTATCTATATTATTAGATGGCTGCTAATAGGTAAAATTAGTGAGCTTGTCTTAGAAAATTAGAATACCCAGCAATGTTAACCCTCTCATTCTCACATGGACATCAACCAATTGTTGAAAAACAGGGTTGCACCCCACTCCAAGCTGGGCATACCAACTTTGCATCCCTAATACTTAGCCACAGGTTTAGCAACTGAAGGAGGAAGACCCAGTCAGGTGCTGGTAGTTCACACATGGGTTCAAGGCCAGCTGGGGCAGAAAAAATCAGCAAGAGTCTGACTCTCTCAAGAGAAATCAGGAAACTGGCCAATTGGCAACACACCTGCATGCACTCACACACACAAACACCTATACAGAGCCCATGTTTACATTGCTGAGTTAGATCACGGCTCTGGATATCATAATGAACGTTCTCTGGTTCAACAAAAAATGGAGCTCAACAATAAAATACAATGAAGAAACTAAAGCTCATGAGAATCACAGAATCCTAAAAGTAGGAGGATCACAGCTCAAACACAAACGTGCAGACCTTGTCCTAAAAATAACTGGTAAGAAATAGGACTGGAGGCATGCCTCAGAAGCATTGTGCAGCCTAGCAAGAGCAAAGCCTTGAGTTCAAACCCAAATACATTGAGGGAGGAAAGGAGAAATACCTCCCCCATTCCACCAACAACTTGGGCCAGCTCTGGAGCAGCCACCTCTGATTGATACCCAACCTGGATTCCCTCATATAGGTTGTACAGCATCTCAACATATCTTGAATAAGGTGGCTGTGTCCCACGAACTTTCCCACAAGCCTAACAGAACTCATTGTGTTACTTAACTGCACTCAGCATAGTTCCACAGGCAGATAAAAGACAGGCACATACTTTGGGAGGAGGATAGCAGAGAGGACCCTGTGGTGTGGCCACCCAGAATAGCTATCAACACAGCTACAATTCCCTGTCTAGTTATTGGAAGTAGGGGAAACAGGAGCTGGAAGAGAGTTATTCACTCTCTTACTTGGTGACACTTACAAGGCGGGCATTCAGAAGCTGTACCTATTTCATTGCCACCAGAGCTTTGCTTTCCTATGGAAAATAATACTACTGCTGCATGGCTCAGCCTGTCAGCAGGAGAAGGGAGAATGCATGGGCAAGGTATTTTCCCCCATCTATTAAAACTCTCACTGAATCTCACAATGAAGAGCCCAAGGAAGAGAGAAGCCATGAGCAAGGAACACTGGAAAAGGCTACAAACAGGCAGCAAATCATGCAGGCCTTTGAGGCTCTGAAGTAAGAATGAGTATGTTACTTCTCCCTGCCTCTCTTCTCATAGACTCACAGTTCTGTCCCCCCCACAGAACAGTCATAGAAGGAGACCAGGTCACCTCTTACCATATCTATATCTATCTCTGTATATACTATAATCTGTCTCAAGGTCACCTTTCTTCTGTGCTTCACATCTGGGCCTCAGTTTCTATACCCGTCACACAATACAGTTGGGGCTTGAGAGCTGTAGGAGACCATAGATATGAAGGCATTTTGGAGGCATCAGCAGCCAGCCAGATGAATTAAGACATCTGGGAGGCTCCTGACACCCCAGCAACTAGCACCAGGACCTCCACCAGCACAGCTCCTGGCACAAAGCAGCCACTGATCCCTGATGCTCCTGGACCATTCATTAAAGTTCTATCTTCACAGCTCTTTCCCTGTCAGGAAACCCTGCTCTCTCTGACCCACATATTTTCAAATAACTTACTTTATGGCTTAAATAAATGTATTTTATAAGGTCATTGTACCTCCTTGCTATAAGTAGGTGAAGGGAAAGTTCATGATGTTCACAAACTCACTGGCTTGGCATGAAAATAATATGAAAAGATATTCATTACAAGTCAGTTTTCATCGTTGCATTATGGAAAATCAAAGCCAGAGTGAATGGATTATGCTTGAAATTAGTTGCCACCATTTAAAAATCCAGGTATTTCATATCACAAACACAACACACACACACACACACACACACACACACACACACACAGGTTCTAGTTTCTGGCTTCTCTTGAAAAGTAGAAAGTTCTGGTCAACAATAAGCCCCACTCCTGAAAGCCTTAAGTTGAAGCTGAGTAGTGGCTAGACTTTGCTTCTTTCTTTTTTTTTTTTTTGTCAGTCGTGGGGCTTGAATTCTGGGCCTGGGCACTGTCCCTCAGAAATTCAGCTCAAGGCTAGCGCTCTACCACTTGAGACACAGTGCCAATTCTTGCTTTATGTGGTGCTGAGAAATCAAACCCAGGGCCTCATGCATGCAAGGCAAGCACTCTACCACTGATCTACCTTTCCAGCTCTGCAACTATGCTTTTTTTTTTTTTTTTGTCGGTTGTGGGGCTTGAACTCTGGGCCCGGGCGCTGTCCCTCAGTTCTTCAGCTCAAGGCCAGCTCTCTACCACTTGAGCCATAGTGCCACTTCTGGTTTTTTGGTGGTTTATTGGAGATAAGAGTCTCATGGACTTTCCTGCTTGGGCTGGCTTTGAACTGAGATCCTCAGATCTCAGCCTCCTGAGTAGCTAGGATTACAGGCGTGAGCCACCAGCGCCCGGCTGCAACTATGCTTTTAACAGGGCTTGTGCTGTTGATTTTAGCAGACTCTGCCACTTCCTAGCCTTCTGCCTAGCTTGCTTTTGTGGTTACATTATCTGCCTGGCCCCACATAAGGCATTAAAGTATGTGAACCCCAGTCTGACAATCTATTTTTTTCCAGGGATGCAGAATCACCTGTACAAAACAAGAGAAATCAAACTGTTCAAGTCTTCAGTATACTGGGTGTGTGTGTGTGTGTGTGTGTGTGTGTGTGTGTGTGTATGTGTGTGTGTGTGTTTTAAAAAATAATTGTTTATGTTCCTCTCACAACTTTATCTCTAGCATGGACTTAATTGTGAGTCAAGACTGCAGTATCTACAGTAAACAACTTTCCCAGAGAAATTTATTATAATTTTAAGTTTATTTTCCTGTTTTGTTTTTAAGACAGGATCTTGTTATAGAAGCCAGGCTTTTCTCAAATTCATGAGGCTCTTGGCCTTTGTGAGTCCTAGGATTACAGGTATGGGCCACGACACCATGTCTGACTCAAAAATTAGTTTTTAAAACTGTAACAGCACTACTAGATGTATGACTAGCTCTGAGAAGAGAGAAATCTGTGGTTGCTCTCAGGAAAAGTCAATGCCAGGCACCCTAGTAATTCTCTGGTTTTCTACCCATAGGTGAAATTGAGGTGTTTTGGTAGAAGTCAATGTTCTTATCCTATAGCCCCTTAGCATTTGGACCTCTCCCTTGGAGAAGGAAGACTTACAGCAGAATCACTAGAGCACTACACTCCCAGAGAGAAGAACAAAGACTCGAGATCCTGTATCAAGGTGATGGCAGAGCTGGAATAGGGAGTCAAATCTCCCAAGTCACACAAATGGCTTTGTTTCCTACATTCATTGTTCAACCTCTGCCCAAACAGAAGATGGGATTTTCTTCCTGGGACCTCTAAGATAGGCCAGCTCTAAGACCTTGAGCCTCCACCACCAGAAACAGAAACATATGTGGAGGTCTAATTAGGTCTATTCTCTGCAAAGTGCTCTACACAGCTGGAAGGTGAAGGGAATGGCTTTGGGCTCAGGAAATTCTCAAGCAACCAGGAGATAGGACTGATCTCCTCTCTCCTTGGGCCAATGAGTCCTGCCCACTTTGGAAGAACAGAAGAAAGGTGGCAGAGAGCCAATAGACCTCATTAGCATCCCTTTTGTCCACTAACCCCTGAGGTACCTTAGCAAAGGAGAGAAACTGGATCTTCTAGGAAGGCACCACAGAACGAACCTACAAGACCTCCACCCCACCCAGATCCACCCACCCCGCCAGGGACAAGCACCAACCCTCACCTGTTGATCGAACTGACGCTGGGCACTGTGTCATTGTCACACACTCGCTCTGCCAGCAGCCGGTCCCTGATTTCCCAGGCAAACATGGTAGGATTTTGGCGTTTATACTCAGCAATTTTTTCTACCACTTTGGGTGTGGCAACCTTTGGTTTGGATCCTCCGATCACCCCAGGCTTGATGCTTCCTGTCTCATAATACCTAGGACCCAAGGAGAAAGAAACTTAGTCATGAGGAACCAGCAAAGTGGATGAATATTTGAAATGTGGCTAGTCTGAATCAAATGGAAACTACAACCAGATTTTTAAAACATAGAACAACAAAAAAGAATAAATAATACTTTACTAATACTGTTTATATTGGTTATACTTCAAAATGCTATTTTTATATATTCAGTTAAATAAAGCACAAAATTATACCTGCTTCTTTTTACTTTTCTTTCTTTTCCTTTTTTATTTTACTTTTTATTTTTCAAGACAGGGTCTCCTAAGCTCACCTCAAACTTACAATCCTCCTGCCTCCACCTCAGAGGTGCAATGATTATAGGTATGTGTTGTTAAGCCCAGGATCTTTTTACGTTTCTTAATGTGCTACCAGAAATTTTTAAATTGCATGCTTGGCTAATAGGACTACAGTAGTAGGATGCATTATATTAACAAAATTGTTCAATATTTCTTCACCAGTTCACAATTTACAGAAAACTTCCAAGTCAGTTTTTCCATTTGATCTGCAACAGTTCTAAAGCACATAATTTGCTTTGTGTAAAGTGGATAAATAAATAAGTAAACAAATAGATAGTTACATCTCTATGGTACAAACCAGATTTATAGAGATTAAATGGTTTCCTTGGGGTGACACAGGATCAAGTGGCCAAGCCTGGACTGTGGCCAAGCCTCTTGAAACAAAGTTTTCCCCAAAAGGTGTCTTTGGTCTTTGAGTCACCAGTTTTCTCATCCTTAGAGTCCTCAGCCTTTTGTGAAACTGTCCCCTACAATGTATCTTATTTTTCCAGACAAGAAAAACAATAGCTATGGTATAAAATTAAGAGGAATATTGGATTCCAGAATTAATGGGAAATATGCATTGGAAGTCAAAACCCAAGCAATCAGAAAAAACAACCACAAGTCTCGGCAGCTCTTCCAGGGACCTCCCCTGAGGTAAATGGCTGTTTCTAAGGACATTTCCATGCTATCAGCTTTTCCTCGTTAACGCAAATAGGATGTCAGGGTTTTACAGCAAAACCGAGACCAGGGAGAAGAGTGGCATGAAAGATGATTTCAGGGAAGAAAAAATGACTTGATTCTCTCTCTGAATCTGAGCCGTCACTGGATGTCTTTCTCAATATGTACAGAGGAATTCTTGATTTCCTCTTCCAAAGGAGATTATCATGCAGTTGAATTTTTTCTTAACCAAAAGACATTTTCTAAATGATTTGTAATTTGTAAACCTAACATGTGTTTCTGAGAGGTAAGGGAATGAGGTGAGTCTGGATGGCTAGAAACATTTATAGAAGACTGTGGGACATTTATAAAGATGCTAAATTTCTCAGCCTCAGTAAGTCTGGTTAAGGCCAAGTGAGTGAATATTCTAGAAGAGAAGAAATAATTTGGAAGCAGTGATGTGGAAGTGAAAATTCTATTTTTCATTGAGAAGAGTGAGTCATTTACAAATTCTGACCTTAAGGCAAAACTCAACGTATCCTCCTTCTTCCTAAAAAAATTGCTAAAAGCAATTTTCTGTAATTTGCTAAGAAATTATTACTCACAACAGGTTTTTTTTTAATCCAAGAAAATATCCCCCACTCCTTTTTTGCTCAAAAACTAGGAAAGTGTCTAAATCCAGGCACACCACAAGCCCTGAAAATTCCAATTGTCCCGCTCATTTTCTAATAGAAAGTCAATTTTTACTATAACCTAACAACTCATTATTTAGACACAGCACTCTAAAGTTTACAGAGCTCTCTTTCAGATTATCTTGATCTTCACACCAATCCTTTGAGGCCAGGCAGGATTTTACAGAAGGAAAAATAATAATAAATAACTAGGAGACTCTGTGACTCACCCAGCTCATTCTGGCAGCTAGAAACAGCTTTGAACTCAAACCCCAAAGCCAGCACTCTTCCTGCTATATAGCAAGCTGCTGCTCTGGTTATCAAATTTTAAGAATTAACAGCTATGATTCTTGCTACTGTAGAGAGCTTGACTGTTTGCCAGACATTTCCACAAGCGACTTTCATTCACTCACTGAGTCAATAGTCCCTGAGAGCCTGTTAAGACAGGGACAGTCTCAGTGTAGGGGTGACAACCCCATAAACACCCCTGTGCTAGATATGAATAAGAGTACTACAGTCACACAGCAACTCAAGAGAGCAGCAGGATGAAGTCCCCAGCTCACATGGCCGGAGTGTGGCCAGCACTCGGCGGCATTCCCCGCCTATCGCACCTGAGCAGTGCCAACAGTAAGAGTCTTCAGGCTTGACATGAGAAGTCTCTGTCTTTTTTTTTTGACTGACACATGGGCCAGGCACTTAGAAGGCAACACTGACACTCCCGAAACCCCAACCCGCAACTGTGTCAAGTGAGGATTCAGACTTAATAACCACCCTTTCATCTCTGCAAAACAGCCGTGCAGACCTCTGGCTCACAGACAAAAGGCGAACGGCAGCCACCAACACAGAGTCCTTCAGTGCAAAGAGCATCAGCTTGGAAGTCAAGAAGTGTAGTTGCTTGTCAATGGCTCTGACACTAACTGGCTGTGTGATCTTGGCTGACTCACTTGAGCTCTCTAGGCCTTGGTTATTCCATTTATATAATACGGAGAAGTATTTGCCCTTGATTCTGAAGACAGAAATGCAGAAAGCTCATGAAAGGCATTGAAAAGATAAAGATCATTTACATAAAGTACATGGGTTGAGAATTAAAAGCCCCACTAAAATGTTTTGTTTTTTACTGTGTAACAATTTCAGTGATTTGAACCTCCCAACTAGACTCCAGTGAGAAAAACTGCACTCTGTGTGGACTTAACAGCCTCACATGCATCAAGCTCTGCCTTTCCAACCCATCAGCAGTGCCGAGTTCTAAACTGAATACTATACTCCTGATAGTCTGCCTACCTTCCTGAGGGGTAGGGGTACCTACCTGCCCCAAGGACTTGGTTCTCTTGACACACGGATTCTGAAAACCCACAAGCACTACACACTCTCACCTTATAAGTGTCCATCAAATTCTTCTGTGACAAAAAAAAAAAATCAGTAGATCAAACAGCCCCAGTTCAGAAATTCCTAGTCACACTGTTTTAGGATTGAACTTGTTTCTTAAAAGGCAGTTCTAATTAGAGTGACATTTTGTCCACTGTGGTTCTTAGTTATGAAAATAATGAGCTATGAAATTCCAATTTATTGTTGACAACTTAAACGGCCAGGCATCGGAGCGGCACGTAACTTCCGAGTGCCACTCTACCTAGTGACAAATCTATTCTGGGCCATGGGAGGCTGCCGGCTGAGCTTAGAAGGGTCCCTGTTCCCCTCAGTCTCCATGGTTGATTTGGAGGCCTCTAGGGCACCAGAACAGGAGGACATGTCATTTGGATGTCCCCTGTGAGAAGATTTCAAACGGCGAGCAAAATGTCGGCTCAGCAAAGATGTCTCAGCAAAAAAACAAAGGAAGGGCCTTCTTTCTTTCCTCTCTCTCTCTCTCTCTCTCTCTCTCTCCCTCTCCCTTGGTACAAAGAAGCTTCACAAGAAGAGATATGATACAATTCCACTCTAGAAGTCTAATGCTGAGATAGTCTAAAATATTTCTCTTCTTTCTCTTTTTCTCTCCCCTAGGTCCTGTTTGCATCTCTCTACCTTTCTATTGCTCTTTTGAAGTCATTCTCATTTCCCTTTGTTTTCTCTTTCTCTTTTCTCTGTCTCCCTGATGACTACTCTCTTGTGCTCCTGTCATTCTTATCTTCCTGCCAAAACCACCATATAACCAGAGCAGGCAGTTTTCCTTCGTTCCTCCCTGAACTCTGGCTGGGGCTCATTTGCTTGCAGAGTACAAAACAGGAGTGAAGCCCACAGCCTCCATGGATGAGGTGACCTGCACTGGGCAGGAAGATGAATCCACACAAAGGTCAAAGGACCTAAAGGAGCAGCCAGAACCCTGGCCCTGAAACTTCTTCCTTTGGCCTCCAGCAAGGCTCTACATACAAGGTTAGTCCCTCTGTCTGAGAGAATCTCTTGAGTTCCATCAGGCAAAAGGAAAAGAGCAAACAGAAAACCACGCTGTCATGGATATACTTCAAAATATTTGTTTGTTGTTTTTTTTTATCCATGCATCTGTTCTCAAACCAGAATGCAAGCTATGGAACAAAGATTGTTGTCTGACCTGGAGGAATATAGTAGAAAGCACTAAATTCAAGTATGTTCCTGCTTGCCAGGGCCGAATTAAAACACCACCACATGCTCCCTCCTTCAAAAAAAAAAAGGTTGTGTTTTGGGCTACAGAGAGATACTGATGGTCCTTGAATCCTTTAGACTTCATCTCAACACAAGTACTGACAGGTCAGATATACCTAGGTCAGTCACTCTAAACATTTTACCTTGGAAGATTTGTTTCTTCATCCTAGACCAGGCTGAAACTATGGAAAAAATAAATGCAAGCACTAAAAGGCTATATAGCCCTCTGGGAAAATCATCATTGTTAGTATTTTGCTTGCAGCAAATCACCAGGTCAAGAGGCAACTTTCAAATGTCAGATTTGAGAGTTAGTGTTTGCTGTTGTTGCTATTTTTCCCCCTCTCATTTAATCTATTCTTAGGATGCCTGTCACTACAAAGGAAACTAAACACACAGAAGGAAAATACTGCATCCCAACATTATAAGACTGATGATAACCCAAAACCAAACATGATGACAGGATTTTAAAAGTAAAATGTGCTTGTTAAAAATATTAAAATCAAACATCAAGATCTGGAGATGCCGTTCAATGGTAGAGCAACTATTTAGCATGCACAGGGTCCTGGGTTTTGATTTCTTGCACACACACACACACACACACACACACACACACACAAAATCAGAAGGAAGGGAGGGAGGGAGAAAGGAGATAGAGAAACAGGGAGGGAGGAAAAGAAAAACAGAAAGAAAGAACAGAGGAGATGAGAGGAGAGTTGAGGAGAAGAGATTCTGGTTGTGTAATCTTATAACTTATGGATTCCCTACCCAGCCCTGCCTGGACCCTGAGCTCACCTAAGATATGTAGGGAAAATTCCTCTGAGCCTCTTTCTCTTGGGTTCTTCATAATAATTGACCAGACTTTCACAAAATATTCTGTCTCTCCTGACAAGTTACTGTATTCCACCTTACACTTGAAACAGAGGTTTCCAAAGGCTAGTTTGAATTGGATAACATCAAAGGTTTTGTAAACCCTAAAGTGCTGTGTATGTGGAACAAAATGCTGCCATGACCCTCACTATGACACTGGCATACGGGACAGCTGCTGGACTATCTTTTAGATCTTTATTTTAGAGATCGAGGAAAGCCTAGAGCTCCTGCCTTTACCTGCCAAGAATTTTGCTGACACAACCATGGCTGACCCGAAGCTGCCTGGAGATGTCGCAGGGCCTGACACCTTGATGAGCAAGTTCCACTATCCTTTGGCGGACTACATCCGGGAGTGGCCGTCCATTCACAAAAACCCCCCCAAGCTGATTCACTCCTCCATGTCCTGAAACAGATCAGAAACAAAAGGCAAGGGGAAGGATGGTTAGAACCAGTCACATATTAGAAGCGCCACCGTGAGCACCTAAAGCCCCTCTGATCACAAGGCTAGATGCCTTGTGCCTAGTGTCTAATTGTGCAGACAACATGAATCATTTCTTCACATTAGTCTTAGCCTTTGTCCATTTGCAGCCAGTCAACTGAGCCATTCAGAGGAGAATCACCATATTATGTTGCCTTTATTTACTAGCATTTTCCTCATAAATTTTTTAACAATGGAATATATGAAGACCCCAGTCTCTACAACTACATGATGCTGAAGATCCTGGGGGAGAAAATGATGTTTTAAAACACTGCATACTGAAAGAGAGGGGAAATATGGTGAAATCCTTTTTCTTTCAAATATCTTCAGAGTGAAAAGGTTTATTCTAATAAGCCTTCAGCTCAGCAAAAGAAATGTTTGAAAATCAGTAATGTAACCCAAGAACTAAAGATTAAAAAATAATAATAATAGTGTCTGCAGAGCACCAAGACAAAAGCTGACTATCACCTCAATGCAAATTAAAAAACAATTTTAAGTCTTTTAAGGTGAGGCTAACATACAGCTAACCACTGTGCTCTCTCAGAGCACACAAAAGAAATGGGTCAAAGGGTCTTCTGAATATAGCACATTTCCACTTCACTGCATTAGGTTTTGTTATAAAGGTGTTTCCCTGGAATTTTTTGGATGTTTTGCAGTTGACAAGCAGCTTTGAGTTGGTTTTGAATGGATGGGAGGGAGAATACAGAAGCCAAAGAAAGCTTCTGAGTTCCAGATTTTACTAAGGTTCTGGAATAGATTTTAAGAAAGAAAAAAAAAGTCAGAGAAAGTGCCTCTTCTACTCATATGTCCCTTTCAGGGGGAAAACAGGGAGCCAAGTAATTTAAAGAAAGAAACCAGTAAACAAAGTGATACAATGTAGCAACATTATTGACCCTGTAGCTGTTAATCAGCCACTAACTGACATAGCTGAGGATTGGAGCCAAGTCCAAGCATTTATTTACCTAGCTACTGGCAGCTCAAAGGCCAAGGAGGGGAAGGAAAATCTCCTCCTTACCTGGGACTGACTTGGATGAAACTGAACTCCAGGATAGCCAAGGCACTTCCACGGTCACACACATACACATACATACAGCACTCTAACACATAAACTAGCCACCTCATCGCAGCTATTTCCCCCCAGGACTCACCTACCACCCAGGTTTGTGAACAACATTTTACATTGAGGGATGATATCATCATAGCATCATTTATATCCTTAAAACTGTTCAAGCAACCCACTAAAGTTTCCCAAATTCTGCAAGTGCAAAATTCTTTCAAAGACAAACATAATTTCATAGATAGCTGTATTACTTAGTTCCAGTTCTCTGCTGAATTTTTCCTGATTTTCAAAATGAGTTTTAATCCGTTTTGATTGTTTTTTAAAACTTCAGGTATGAAAGACAGACAAAAAGAAAAATCTTTCAAATGGAATTTTGGAAGTCAGAAACACAATTACATAGTTTACCTAAAGCAGAAAGACACCCTGGTCAAGAGCCTTAGGAAGGCTTTGTTCTGGATCTGGGAGCATGTAATAAAAAAAAATTAAAGGGGTGGGGGGAGGTAACAAATCTCCCCAGAGCAGGCTGGCTTAAAGTTTTAAAAAGTAAAATTAAAATTGGTATGGACTCATCTGGAAAAACAAAGGCCAGGAAAAGAAAGCAGAAAGAGCTAGCACACTTTTGATATAACTTGGGAGTATAGGCAGCATGGCCCACCCACAATAGTTGTTTGCTATTCCACTGATGGTTGAGACTTTATGCCTAAAATACCAATTTTTAGAGGACGTCAATGCCAATAGCAGTGCTACAGGACATTTGTGAATTTGGACTGCTTTGTATCATGAAGAGGGGAAAAAAACAAAATCCAAAGGTTTTCTAGAATCTAGTCTCTTTAGGTCTCAGAAGATTCCCAAACTGCCTTTCCTTCACCACAAAGGACAAACTACCAATGTTTATGCAGAGCCTGTCCATAGTTGACTTTTATTCATAATGTCCTACGAGATTCTTACCCAACGTCCTGGAAAGGCCCTCAAATCCACCTGGCACTCTTGACTCAGTCACAGTCCTATCCAACAGAACTCTTCAAGGATAACAGTGAGAAGTTTTACAACTGTAGACTAAAGAAAGCCACAGAAATAAGTGAAGTCCAAAGTCTGATAGAAAGGAGATAGAACAGCAACATGAAAGAAGAAAAGAGAGGTATATACAAAGAGGAAAAGCATCAAAACTAAATGATACAGACAAGGAGAAAGAACCTAAAAAAGAAACAGCAGATTAGGCAGGTAGATGAGAAGCCAAAACAGGCCAAGAAATGGAAAGGGGCATCTGGAAGACAGGTGGTTTCTATGGATGGGGGTCCTTTGTTTGTTTTCTAAGGCACCAGCTCCAGCCCTGCTTATCCTTGGAGAATTCAAGTCTCTACCTCTACTTCCTGTGGACTCCAGCTAGGTGAGCACTCACCCCCTCCAAGGGTGCTAGAGCAAGATATGAACTCAGCTACGCATTCTAGAGTGCTTAGAATTTACAGAGACAGATGCAAACAAATCAGTTGAAAACCAGGAAACAGATTCACAGATATAAGGGAAATACAGGGCACACTGAGCAGGGGTGGTTAAGGGGAGGGGGGGAATGTAAGGAAGAAGAGTTGAATCATGCATGCCCCTGGGACTTTCATGTCTCTGCTGTGGAAGGGTCTGGCCTCCACAGATGTTCTGCGGGTTCTGATAAGGACATGCTGCCCTGGAGGGGCCCTGCCCACACCCCAAAGACCATGGCTAAGAATAGAGTCTTAGGGAGATGGTCTGTGCTTATTCTGCAGCATATTTAACTAAAAGACTCACATGGTTGTTGAGATTGCTTCTAGATATACCAGGAGAAAAACTTACAGGCACAGACATGCAAGCAGGTGTACAGGGGAAAGGCAAGGATGCAACCTTCTCAATGGACTCTCCAACCCATAGACAGATGCTGACACTCAAGGACAGGCTGCGTGCACAGATAGGGTTAGACTACACTGCCTCTGACAGAGAAACTCAAGAACCAGTTTCAGCTTTGCCCATGGGAACTTTTGTCTGTCCTTTTGTTTCTCTGACCTCAGTATCATATTCTGTAAAACAGGTAAGACTGAAGGTTTGAGTAATATTCAGGTAGGACATTAGCTGCAAAAAAAAAACTTTTATAGTTAACTGGTAAAGATGCTTGGGAAAAAGAAACATCTAGGAGATGGATTTAGAATAGGGGATGGGAGTACCTTGGAATTCAGGAGCCCATTTCCTGGAAGTGTCTGCTCTCTACAGGAGCTGTCCTGCTCAGAGGTGAAGATGGGAGAAGAGGGAGAGGACAGGTGACAGGGGGAAACTGACCAGGCTAGGGAAGGAAGATGAAGAGGTGGAGACTTTGTCTAAGCCTCTACTACCCTAGTCACTTCTCAAGATTTACGTGCTCCCTCACTCCCATTACCACCAAGTTAGGGCCCAGAGCTGTCTATATTGTGTAAGAAAACAGCTTTGGACACCAGAATCCAAGGTTCTTCCAAAGAGACCAAGGGTTGGCACCAGATTTGGAAGCTAGGCTGGCTGGGGCCCAGCGCCCCCCCCCCCACTGTGCTGCCAGGGAGATTGAAAATGGGAGGAGGGAGCACTTCCCGATGAGGGGACAGATTGAAGGCCAGGGCAAGGAAGCACAGACAGCAGCAGTTGGCTAACCCAAGCCTGGAAAGAGCTGCCTTCTCCACAGCCAGGAGACCATGGAGTCTGATGCTATCATCCCAAGAGCTGGGGCACCACTGGGCAGCAGAGCTTCGGCCAGCACAAGGCAGCCAAGAGTCTGCAGATTCCTGCCAGCAAGGAGTGAAGCATGGGGACCAGCCCTCCCCCATCTTGTCCCCCAGTATCTTCCTGGCTGAGCCAACAGCTTACCCACCTCTCAGAGCATTACCCCCAAATCATTTATTTTCAGCCTCACTCCGAGAGAGACTCCGAACCAGGTCTATGCAGGAAAAGGCTGCGGAGGGCACAGAGGGTCACCGTGGACTGGAAACCGTTTGAGCGCAGGCCCCAAATGGGGAGGAATGGAGGAATCGTTTGAGTTGGGACCAGAGCAAGCGGGATTCTCTGCTCGAATCTCCCCCACAGCTTTGGAGGATTACCTCCGACTCGGATATTGACACAAAGAGAAACTGACCTGCCTGCAGCTAGTCTTCGCTGCCTAGACAATTCTTCCCCAGCTGCCAGGCCACTCGTCCTTCGGTGGCAAACACGGACATTCTCGGCTGAAGCCTGCCTTCTCTCCAGCCGGGTCTCGGCTGCCTTTGTTACATAAGGGACTCAAAGCTGGGGAAGCAGGATTCCGGCTCTTTGAGAGGAACCGAGCTTGGTAAGGGCTCCTAGACATGGAGCAACTCCCTGACCCACAACCCGCAGAAAGTCTAATCCGGGAGTGGAGGCTGCCAAAGCCTTGGCGCCTTCCTCTGGCCGGCTCTACAGTCAACAGAAAGGAAACTCGATTCGTTCCACTTAGAATTTCCTTGAAATCTCCGAATCTAATCCGGAGTTAACTCACCGTGAGAGGAGCGCTCCCCTCGCAGGAGGCTGTGTTAAATGGGAGAAGTGTCAGGATTCCCGCGGGTCGGGCAACCAGGCCGGCCTAGCCAGCACCGAAATGACCCTTGCGGTCTCCTACAGAAGCAGAGGCTTCCAGAAGGCAGGGGCAACTGGATGGTGACTAATTAGCTTTTCTCTTTCTTTCTTTCTTTCCTCCTTCCTTCCTTCCTTCTTTTCTTTCTTTCCTTTTTTTTGTTCTTTTTATGGCAGAAACCATTCAGGCATCCTGCAGAGAAAGACCCTATGGGGTCTTTAAGAGTCTCTGTATGTTCTGACTGCCTCCTGAACAGAAGCTACACGCAGGGACAGAGATTTCGTTGATTTTTCAAATTCCCCTCTCACTCCAAGACGCCTTTGAAACCCTAGACCCAGGATCTTCTCTTTGCCCTCAACCTCTTCCTTCACTAAGGCAGGGACTGGTCAAGGCTCTACTTTCCCACCCAGCGCCAGTCTTGATCAGTCCCATAGCAGGAAATAAAAAGGGGAGCGCCACCAGGAATAAGGTGAGGGGAGCTCTCTGAGACTCACACTGACCTCTGCTACAACTTCGTGCCCAGCCCCGTGCCGAGTTCTTCAAGTCAGGGTTCTCCCAGATGCTCAGGGATGTCGCTGCGGGAGCCCGGGAAGGACTGCAGCTCGGTGGCTGTACCACGCGTTGCTGGAGGCGGGATTTACCGACTAGGGGCTCTGGCTTGAGCGGACGAGCGCGCCGTTCCGCATCCCCTGGCTGGGAGCCCTGCACTTTGTAAAGTTGTCTACGCAGCTACGGAAGTCTAGAGTCCTCCCGGCCTTGATACCTTCCCCGGGGTCTCCTATACCCCCAACCCGGTCCCAGCCGGAGAGTGAGAGAAACGAGCTCGCCGCCTACTTACTATGCATGGATGCAAACGGGTCGTGCTTACAGTGTATTTCCATCGGGGCGCTCCAGACTCCAGGCCGGCCCACGCCGCCGCCTCCTGGCGCCAAAGGGCTGCCCAGGGCGGCAAGGGAGCCTCACCACCAGGCCGGACACCGTGTGAGCTGAGCTCAGGAAACACTGCTGGAGCCTTGGGGTCTTTTTCACAGCCTCCCTGCCGAAGATTGCCGAGAGTCGGGTGGAGAGGCGGGAAACGGCGCTCAGCGCAGTCCGTCTGGGAGCGGGCGCCCAACTCTGGCTGGCTTCGCTCCCTGGCTGGCTCAAGCGGCGGCTCCCGGCCCACACAGGAGTAGCTGCGGCCAAGGCGCCCGCGGCTTCGGGGACATAGCGTAGGGGCCCACCTCCGGGACGAATGGGAGACCCCGGCCCCCGATAGAAGGGGCTTGGAGGAGGCCACCGGAACACACGGCCCTTAGCTTCACCCAGGGAACAGCGCGGCCCGCGGGATGCCAGGCTGATTCCGCGGCCTCGGTGCCTCTGGGGTCGCTCTTCGACCCCTCGGTCTCCACCAGGTCCTTTCTCTCTCTGCTTCTCTCAGTCTCCGACGTCTCGGACGTCTCGGACGAAGTTGCAGAGAACTTCCTCTCTGGCCGTTCGGGGGCCGCGGCGGGTTCGAAGGGGCTTCCGCCACTGATGAGAGAGCTGAATCACGAGTCCCCAAAGGGCCTCCAACCCTCAGACCCCAGGACCCGATGCCTTCAAAGTTCCCGCAGCCCCCGCTGCGCCCCCATCTCTGGGACCCACGAATGGGGACCACAGCGATCGGCTCCTTCTCGACTGGCTCTGTGCGTGCCTCACGCCTACCAACTCTTCGAGCCCCGCTGCCCTCTCTCGGGGGTCTTGTTGGACTGTCTTCCAGACGCCTCTTCCGGGACAGCTGCTGCGCCTGCCCCAGTGGCGGAGCGAGGGACCGAGAACAGAGCGAAAGGTCCCCGCCACCAAGGCCGCCGGGACGGTGGGTGCTGAGAAGAAGCCACTGCCTGCTTTGACTGCCCGCGCTGCCGCTGTCGCCGCCGGCGCTAGCCCTCCGCCTGCTCCGCGCGCACAGTGCGCCACCGCGCCGCCCCGAAGCCGCTTTCAGGACCCGCTGCGTGTGGACAGCGCCGCCCGGGGCTCAGCCTCCCTCCGGGCGGGGGCGGGGCGGGGGCTAACTTGCCAATCACGCTCCATCAAGCCAATCAGAACGTCGGCGGCTAGTTCTGGCCCGAAACACCTCCCTATTGGCTAAACAACCCTCGAGCTCCGCCTGAGTAGCAGATACCTGGGCAATGGGAGAGAATAGGGGGCGGGGTCCAGGCGGCGGCGCCACGTTCATTGACAAACGCGTGGAGCCAAGGCCTAGAGTACCGCGGATAGAGGAGGGGGAGGGGAACGAGGGCCCACGCGGTGCCTAAAGGGTCTGGCTGCTGGTCCAGGCTGGGCCTACCTTTCTGCTGCGGTGTTGGAATTATGGGAAGCCCTGCGGGATTGGGGGCAGCCTAATGGGGATGGAGGTTAAGGTAGGGTAATAATCTTCAGAAGGAAAAAAAAAATTTTTTTTAGTTCCGACCAAAAAAAAGCCCACATTCAGGAATGTTGGAGGAAAACATGGAGAGTAGTAGAGATCCTGCTTTCACTCTAAGTAATGGACTTGTAGTGGGAATATACCTGTCAGTTCTAACCTCCCTTTCCTCATCTGTAAAGTGGGCACAGTTAGGTCAAGGAGCCTTGTTTTGATGCACTCCATCCAGAGCAAACGTTTCCTAGTCTTATCAAGTATCTATCCTCAAGGACCTCAATTCTTCAGACGGTTTGAGAGGATATTACATATGCCCTTAAGGTCAATAATGAAAAGGCTCCTTGGCAAAGAGTGTAGCTGAGCTTTTGAGACAAGGCTCCAGGCTACTAGAGCTCCTAGATTTGGGCCTTCTTGCCAGCCTCAGGGAGCTGCCAGATGCCTTGGAGACTGGTGATGTTGCAGTTTAAAGCTTCTGTTAACAGTAACTATTCTGAACCTGTCACAAGGCCTCTCGGAAAACTGAATGAACCCAGTACTATCCAGGGCTAACTAGGGTCCCTGAAAAATGGGTGAGTAGGCCATCTCTTCTATCAACAAAGTGATGCCATGCCCACATGCTGTAGCTTCCAGTTGTTAGGAAAACCTGACATTTTCTTACGTGAGAAGTTCCTGTACGTGTGTGTGTGTGTGTGTGTGTGTGTGTGTGTGTTTAAATGGGTGGATTTCTGGCAGAATTCTCCTAACTCAGAAGAGGTCTTTGGTCAGCAGTGTAAAAGCTCCCAGACCAAGATCTTAAAGTAAGTTAAATTTTAAAAGGAAGTATGTCTGCTGCTCTTTAACTAAGAACCTGTGAGTGGTATTATATGCCAGGATCCTGCTCTGGAAAAGACAATTAACATACAGGCCCCAGTAGTTCTGCAAGTGATCTGGACAGTCATCACTTTGAATTTGTAAGTGAAGATCCTCTTCTATGAAACAAAAATCCACCAAAACAAGGTCTCTTAGATGTCTGTTCCAGGCAAGGGCTTGTAAAGAGAACAGAGCCCAGGCTCATCCCAGGAAGACCCTCCAGATGTTCTCTTGCTTATTCTCTATATAGTTTTCCTTCTCTCCCCTCTCTCTGTCCTAGCTCTTCCTCTCACATCTTTATCCTGGGTCAACTCTTGGGTCTACCCTTAGGGGCTGTCTCAGTTGCCTCTGATAGGTAGCCAAGTTTCCACTGCTGATACCTATTTCTACCAGATATCTATGCATAGCTGCAGAAACAGCCAACCCCTGACTTTAGGGACCCAGATTGCTGAGGTGTGCTCTGGGGAGGTCACTATCTCTCAATTTTCTGGAACCCCTACCTTGTCAGGATCTTGCACACCTCCTTGGAGCAGGGAGGTGTAGTGAAAGAAAAGGTGTAGAAGAGACTGGAATGGACTCTATGCCTACTAGATCTTGTATCACTAGAATTCAGAGCCCCAGACCAGACTCCATTCCAACTCAAGAAATGGAGGTGTAAGGATACCCTAAAAGAAGCAGACACTGTCATCACCTGTACCTCTGGCTCTGCACATACAGAGACTTGAGCTAAAGGGTCTCAAACTATAGTTTCCCCATTTTATAAATGCACGATCTAAGGCTAGGAGGCAGACTTTAACTTGTCTAAGGTCATACACAAAACAAGCCAAGGCTGAGGAATGAAAATCTTTCTCAGAATTACCACTTCTAGCTCTGGCTTGGTGTTAGAGTGAAATAAAGAAGGATGCTCCCACATAAAAGAACCTGAAGTGCTTGCACAAATCGGTTGTCCTGTCAGGCATGGATAGAATCCTCCAACACTTTGAGGATGAGATAAAGCTGCAGATATTATTATCCGAAGAAGAGTAGCTCAGAAACTCGGGTCTTCCCTTTCACACAGTAGGTGTTCAGCTTCTACTGTTTGGCTTCTGCTTTTGGCTCCCTAGTCTGTTTGCAGAAAGCAGCTCCCTCCCGCTTGAAGTGGTTCCCGGCACCGCAAGGAGAATTTCCTGTGGGCGCAAGGAGACTTTCCTGTGGGCGTGGGCGGGAGTGGGGGGTAATTCACTGTCCAAGGAGTGGGATGACCTTCAGGAATTTCAAAAGGAGCGAAGAGACCTGATATGGCGACCACGAAGATGAATCTCACAGACCACAAAACAGCGATCCAGAGAGGTTAGGTGACTATCCTGAGATTTCACAGCTATTCCCTGGCCGAAATGGGCTTCTGCATCTCAGGTCGGCCTCTCTGTGTTCTTCCGCTGCCTTTAGGATTCTGGAAAGACTAGCAGGCGCGCTCCCTGAGGTCTAACCTCGCAGTGGGCAAAAGTGGCAGAGCGTTGGGCCAGGCCCTGTACTAGGCACAAAGGACCAAGAAGCCCAGAAAGAAAGCTTAATTTGTGCAAATAGAATTATTTTAGATGATTTTTGCCTTTGGAAGAAAGCCCATTTTGATTTCAAATATTTGAGCACGTTCTGAGATTTTCACCTAAGTCTATCAGAATTCATCCTCACTGTCACTCCTTCTTGCGCACAGGGTAACCAGAATTCTGGACCTGCTGTAGTGCTCGGTGAGCCTGAGATCCACTCCAGCAGCCCAAGTCTAGCCCATTTTCCTGCTCTTTCTTCTCCCAAAGTGAGGCTTCACCAGTACCCAAACAGGTTGCTCTGCAGGAAAGATTAGATATGCCTTTGGAATCGCTATCCTAACCAGATAGCTAACCTGGTATTGTTAATCTAACAGGCACACACGTGTGCACGCGTTCTTGCTCATATATATGTATAACTATATAGTTATATATAGTGTATATGTGTATATATATATATATATATATGGAAAGATAATTGACTTGTGATTACAGGTTTCAAAATTCCTATATGATTCCTACACCTGCATCAGGTTCATATGCTACTTAGCCTAGGTTGGTTGCAGTCATTGAAAGGGGAGAGAAAGAGATACGGATAAGGGAAGAAGTTAGATTTTTTTCCAAGAGCAGTAAACTATGCTGGTGTTTATTATTGTTACCAGCTTGCTCTTGCAGAGCAAGAACACTAAAACAAACTACCTCTCTCTCTTTCTCTCTCTCTCAAAGACATAAGACTGGGTATTCTATCTCCTAAGGCCTCAGTATCCTGTACATCTGAGAAGCTACTTCCCAGTGTTTTGTTAGAAAAGTTCCTTGGATGGAAAGTATTATCATCCCTCCCCAGCTGGGCTCATTGTAGATCTCAGAGACTTAATGCCAGTGCCCAAAGGGAAAGTGTACAGCCCTTCCAGGTCTCTCTAGACCAGGGGCTCAAGGGCTCCAACCTCAAGTAGCTTGCCAAAATGGAGTTTTTCTGAGATGAAATCCAAGGAGGAAGGAGGGAATCTATGTCCTCTTCCAAGAGGAGTCAGAAGGCTAAGGGTAGAGAGGTTGCCTTCCAGATCTATTGCTGTCACAAGTCCTGTATTATGATCTTTATGCTTTAAATTCTTCTTTCATACTAGAAAGAAGAGACCAGGGATTGAAGATCATTAAGCTGCTCCTTGCTGGATGCTAAACTAGGACTTAGAGCTAGGACATATCCTCAGCATTATATAGGAGGAAGAAATGGAATGCAGCTCTGAAGGAAGAAAGGGGAGGTCTAGAAGGCCTAGAACTTGAGATATAGGAGGAGGAGGAGCCCTTACAGAAATTAGACCTGGACACACCTTTGAACCTCAGCTCAGAAAGTTCCTCAGTCTCCTCCCTCTTTTTCCTCAGGCCTACCTTAGGCCTGTGCTAACTAGCCAAAGGGTAATATCACCCCAGTTGCTGCCAGAGAAGAAATCTCTTACCCCAAACCCATTGGTGAGGAAGGGACGTGGCTTTCAGGATTTTAAGCTTTAACCCCTCTGGGGTACCCACTACACAAACCCCACCCAGTCCAGCAGCTTGGAGGAATGAATCGCTTTATTGATTAAACGATTATCCAGGCGATTGAACTAATCAAAGAGCCCATCGACCGCCATGAATTACATTCTTCATAGACAGTTTGTTGGGAGAGACTGCAGTGGGCCCCACAGACCTCCTGATCCTCACATGCCTCCAATCCATTTACAACATCTATACAAGCCCTAGTGCCAGAGGCAGGCACCTCTAGGTGTCCCTACTACTGAAGAGTTCATTACCTGGAAAAAGGGAGGCTGCCTGGGAACTATGGATGGAGAAGAAAGGGTTTCCATGTTCCTTTTTCTGAACCCTCATCCAGGCAATTTTCTTTCCATTCCTGCCCTCACTTCTCTTCAGTCAACAGTTTTGGACACACATCATTATCCAGGGAGTTGGACTGAGTTTGGGGCATCACTTCTTTAACCTTTATTGAGGCAGGAGTAAAAGCAGTAGCTTATAGATAGCCTAGGGATTGGGAAGAGAGGTTCTTACAGAAATTGCTGAACATACATTTGTGTAGAGGTTGGACCCATGGCCTAAGGACTGAAAGAGGCCCACATACCAGCTAAGGCTTTAGGGCAGAGGTTTACTGCCCCTAGCACATATATGTACCTTGCTACATTGTGCCTGGGCCTCTGGGAGACAGAAGCACTATGCCAACAGGGCCTAAGTGCATGCAGTCATCCCAGCTAGATGCCTACGTGAGACACTTACATCCACCCACTTGTGCTTTCCACCATTGAAGCGGTACCCACAGGATGAAATCTGTACACGCACATGCACGCGCACGTGCACACACACGTGCACACACACATACACACACCTGTGTCAGAGCCTAGTCCAAGGGAAAGCAAAGTCAGGCTAGGAGGATTCTAGAAATGTCACCAGTGGCCCGCAAGCTTCCCATTCTCACCTGCCAAAGAAGACCCACGTATACTAAAGCTAGGTTAACAGTGCCCAAAGAGTACACACTGTACACTGAGGGCCTACTTATCTTGAATCTACACTTTCACTCCTCTTTCTTTCAACAAAATCAGACCTGGGCCTGATTGCCCATACTTCACATAGTAGATGCCATAGTCTCCAGCCCTATGTCTATGCTTAGAGGCAGTTATTTTTGTGTGTATTGGCACATACACACTGGACAGCTGTTGACAGCAAAAACTAGAGGAGTCAGAGTAATCATCTCTTACTTTCAGAATCACCTGAGATTCAACAGATGAACAGATCATCAAAGCAATAAAGGTACACTGAGACACTTACCAAAGTTATATATACATATTACATTGAAAATGAACTATACAACTTGTGGTTGTAGACGGGAAGGAAAAACTGAAAGAGACAGAAGGAAAGGGTAACATTGTCCAAAAAGAAATGTACTCTTTATCTGATTTATGTAACTGTAACCTCTCTGTACATCACCTTTATAATAACAATTTTTAAAAAGGAAAAAACACAACCTTGAGACACATTTATATACTTAGAAAAACATATGTACAAACAGTAATAAACATACACTACTACACCAGGAGTAAAAATACAGGCACACAGACTCTTAGATAAATACTCTGACATTTTGAAAATACTTTTATAGGGACAAACAAACTCCATGTCACTCATATACACACTGAACTCTATATGTAAACACACAGATCCAAACTTGTAGTTTTAGATAAATGCCAAGACAAACATTTAGAAACAGAAGAAAAAAAAAGAAAACAGGCAAACTTAAAGATACTTGGACTGATGTGAACAGATGGGTAAAAAGACATACAAACAAGCTACAAATACACAATCGGTCGGTCCCAGAGAAAATAAAGGCTTCTCCCCTTCTCTTCTATGGTTGCTTTGAGTTGGCGCCCAGGCCGGGCGGTGTCCCAGAGTTAACAGGTCTAGAGCCAGTATCGTATCGCAGTCCTACCTGTCCTTCCGGTCCGAGGAGTTGGATAATTTTTCTCTAAATCCATTTTGATATTTCAGGACTTGATGGAATGGACGGGGGAGAAAAAAAGTTTCCACTTTTTTGTGCCTTTTTTTTTTTTTTTTTGGTGCCAGGGGCGGCTCACAGGTCGGAATAATTCAAGCCTTCCGCTCCCCCGCCGAGCTGGGGTAGCTGATCACTGAGCTGAAACTAAACGTTTTAGGTGGAAAAAAAGCGTCCGAAGGCACCGTGAAATGATTAAGGAACTAAAGAGCTTCTCGCCATGTGAGATCATGTCCTGTTCTCGCCAACATCACAAGATGTCCCCAGACACGCCGCGCCCCCAGCGCGCCGCCCCGCACTGCCCGCTCGGACTCGGGAAAAGGTGTCCACGCTGCGCGGCCGGGCCTGCTCAGCATGCCAGACGGGACGGACCGGGCCGGGCCGGAGCTGTGCCAGAGGCCGGGATAGCGGCAGCAGCGCCTTCACCGCGCAGCCCAACACTTTTATAGGGGGTGGGGGGAGGGAAGGAAGGCTTCAGGCTGCGCCGGGCGCTAGAAGTCTGCGCTTTCTACGGGAAGGACCAGACTGAAGCCTAAAAATCCAGCCTAGCCTAGCTGGGGCCTCAAAGTTGCACCTTCCACCAAACCTGCTCCTGGGCGGGTCTGCGTTGTGCTCAGGACTGGCGACCCCTTTCACGTGTAAAGGCCAGGGGTTTGCTTTGAAAGAAATTAGCCACTCTGCCAAGGAGGTGGTTTTGAAGTGTGTGTTGCCTGGCACAGAGGGGAAGTTCCAGCATGGCCAGATCCACCCCTAGGGCGGCGCCAGCCTCCAAAGTTCTCAGCCATCCTCCCCGGGCTCGGTTGTATCTGCAGCTTCAATTTCTGGGCCCCTGTCTCCGAGGCAGCGCTAGATCCCGAAATTCTCCAGGCCCTACTCAGCCTCCAGGTCCAGAAACTCCCCCCTTCACCCCACCCCCTCCAGGGCGACCCTTTCCACCCTGGTGCTGAGAGGTTAAGCTGTAAAACGCTCTTCCTAAAATTCAGGCCCGCGATGTGGGGACACCCAGGCAGAGCAGAACCATCTCAGGTAACTCCTGGATATTTGGCAGGAGTTCTGGACACCCTTACCCCAGCCCACAAATGGAATCCCATGGCTCAGAGGCCGGGAGATGTGGCAGTATCTCCGAGCCTCCGGAACTTGATTCTGGAGGGGAAATAGAATTGAAAGAGATAGAGCAGAAGTGTGGCGTGTCTGACCCATCCTCTTCGGCCCAGTCTCAAGTCTCCCCTCCTTTCCCTTCTCCCCAGTCCCGAATCCAGCTGCTCGGCCTGGCCACTGGGAGACTGTGGGGCCCTGCTGCGGGGTGGTCGCAAAGGGAAAAGATCTCCAGGGCGGGGGAAGTGCCCACAGGAGTACTCTTGGCCCACCGGACAATGGCAGTTTGGGAGAGTGAATCGGCCTCAGAGAGTGTTTGTTTTTTTTGTGTTCTTTTTTTTTTTGGAGGGGGGGTAGTCACGAGGCTGGGCCACAATCTAGAAAAAGGGGAGGCTAAGGTTCGATGAAAGGGGGGGTGGGGGACAGTGGGAACCGGACATCGCGTATTTGCTGAGCAGATTTCACCAGGATCGGAAACCTGGCTGCAGATTCCCCGGCGCCCCCCCCCTTTCTCCCCACCAAGTGGTTTGTGCAATCCCCCTGCGCCGCCTCCTCTTTGCCGCTTGTGGGTCCGGGGTCCCTACTCCGTGGCTTGATTTTTGGCAATCTCCGAGCGTTGGACTCTCCCGCCGCAGCCTCGCCGCAGCTCCGGCTTCCCGCGCTCTCGCCTCGCGGTGCGGGAGGCCTCTCCGAGGAGCAGCGGCCAGGCGGTGCCGAGGGATCAAAAGCCCTTCTGAATTGACGTTCCCTCCCCAGCCCCAAGCTGGAGGAGGAAGTTGTTAGCTTTTTGTTTTTCTTTTTCCTATTTGGGGGTTTTGTTTTTGTTTGTTTTCTGTGAGTTTTCGTTCCATAATCTGTGAGACAGTCTTTTGTTTCGGGTCTTTCCAGTGTTTTGGGCGTTCGTTTGTGGAACTGATTTCAGTGAGTTTTGATTTGTTTTTTTTTTTTTTAGCTCTGAGTCTCAAGCTGTTGGTTGGGTTTTGCTCTCTGTCTTAGGAGGTTTTTTGTTTTTTTTGTTTTTTTACATTTTGTGTGGAAGTTTTATACTTTGTAAATTGCCTTTTTGTGTGTCTTTTGTAAGAGATTTTCTTCTACAGGATGTTTGGGTATGTTTTGATCCTCTTGTAGGTGTCGTGTGTGGTGCATCGTTGAATTTTGAGTTTGTTTTGTTTACTTCAGTTTGGTTTTTTTTTTAATGAGGTATACTTATAGACGGAGGTTCCTGGCTTCGTATGTTTGTCTTTGAATGTTAGCTTTACTTTTGATGTTGTGAGATGTTTTGGTGAATTTTGCTTTGTACATTTTGGCTTTGTGAGGGGCTTTGGGATTAAAGCTAGGGACATTGGCCACTACCTCGTTCTGGCCCGCCACTAGGCAGGGCAAACATTCGATTAGGCCACGCATCTCGAGTAGTGGGTTTGCCATGCTCCGGAATACTGCCCACGGCACCGCAGCACAGAATTAGCATGGTGCGCTCTGAAACCTGCGCAAAACAAATGTGTGTTCCCGAGGGGGCGCCCAATTCTAGTTACAACCCTGAGGGGCCTGCTGTTCTAGTATTCCGGTCAGAATTCAGAGTCCCTTCACCAGGTACCCGGGCCTAGCGGTGATCCATTTGTCCAATCTATACCCGTCTTCTTTCGCCTGGTCCCCAGATGCTTCCGAATTCCCCGACTCCAACAGCCCTGGGACCAGAGGCGAATCCCCACTCGCAGAACAGGTGACAAATTAAACCACTTCGGAGAACACGGAATTGATGCTGCGGTCCTTAGAGGTCTGTAGCAAGTGACAGGACGCGAGGAGTTTAGGTGCCGGTCGGATCGGCTTCTAGATGTCTGATTCTCTCTCTCTTTCTTTTCCCTTGCCCGAAAGTCTGGTTTGCAAGCATACATGTGTTCACACCCGAGCACAAGCAGCCGGAGGGTAGAGGGAGCCAGCCCGCTCCGTGGCAACAGCGGCCTGGCCAGGCGGAACCACTTCTGGTACTGCCTCAAGGGGAAACCAAATTGTAGTGACCAGAAATGTTCCAGAGACAACATAAGGCACCCTTTCTGTCCACGTTGCCCAGACAACACACCAACCTTCACACACCTCAGTTTAAATGCTACATTAGGGAGAAAAGGAGAGGTGGATGTATGGGCAGAGAGACAAACTAGCCAAGTCGGCATGGAAATAAGAGGACAATCTATAGATGAAGGAAGAAACGTGGAACCGCAGAGTCACGACTGTCGCTCTAGACAAACTGAGGCCCAGGAAAGGGGCTGGGACAGAGGCTCCTCCAGGCCTCTGACACACTCTAGCAGCTGTAAGAGAGAGAAAGCTGAAACAGAGAACAGAGAGTGACAGGAAAAGAAAAGAGACGCAGAAGGGTTTGGCCTAGGCACGCTGCGAGCTTCCTTCCAGCGAAGTCTCTGCCAGTCAAGGGGGGTGGGGGGAGGCCGACCTCGTGAGGCGAAGGGCCAACGTCTGGTTCTTCGACTCGGCAGGGAAACACCCGCGGGGTCCAGGGCCGGTGAGGCCGAGACTGGGCTGGGTTCCGGCCGATCATCTTGCCGCCGCCTCCCGTCCAGTCCCTCCCCCCTACCCCCGACCTCCAGCCCGATTTCTAGCAAGGGTCGGGCCACCGCAGTCTACCGCTGGGCCTCCCCTCTGTGAGAGCCCTGGGAGGAGCCACGGAGGGGAGACTCAAGCTCCGGAGCTCCCCGCAGGAGCCCATGCCCGGTGTGGGTGGGAGCAGGCACCTACACTGGGAAGCGAAGAAGAGGCCCCGCCCTAAAGCCGGGGGGCCCAGTTCTTGGAGGCCGTGGCCGGAGCTGGACTCGCAGGATTCCCAGTCCGCACAGCGCGCACGTGGTACCGCATCTCGGCGGGCGTCGCCCCTACAGCCCAGCCCCGCCCCGCTCGCTTGGCCAGGCCTGGATGTCAAAAGTGAGACTGGACGCTGAATCGTGGAGAGTACATCCCAGGCGCCATAAACTTAGGACTTGCCTAGGGGCGGTGCCGGAATGGATGGAGTCGTCTCTCCACCTTGAACTCCAGGGGCGCAGGGCGCAAAAAGCGCACACCGTTGGCCAGTCGCTGCCGCGGGATTTCAGGCTGCGGTTGCGGCCGGCCGTGAGGGTTGAGGATTGGTTGGAGGTCAAAACACCCATTTCTGCTGCTGCTGAGGTCCTCTGCTTCGAGGGCTTCGAGCTCTGGTTGCTGGCCCGCTGCGGGTACCATGTGCCAGAGACTCGCAGCCCAGAAATACTCGGGTAGGGCTGGGAAATTCGGTAGGGCTGTGTGTTCCGGGGAACCTGATGCTCAGGGTGGGTTGTTATTATTGTTGTTTTACTTTACTGCTTTTCTTGTTTTAATTAAAAGCGTTTTCGAGGGAAGCCTCAAAAAGTGCGAATCTGAGTCGTTTGGATAGGTTCATCTCAACTCAAAGCCAGTAATTCAATTCAGTTTCGCGACTGGTTTCAAGTGTACAGGTACGCACGGCGGATGTCAAGATTACCCGGCTCGGAGACGCGCACGGTCGCGATGCGAAGGCAAACTCTTACAGAATTCTAAGATAAAATGTACTCCTCTGGAGTTACAATCGCAATATGGAAATATGGAAAACAGGCCGTCGATTGTATTTAAAATTTGCCAACCAGCCCCAGCAAAACACTTATCACCTAAGAATGCAAAGCGAGGTACTGAAAAAGATTTGCAGGTGTTATGGTTGTGGGAGGTAAAAAATAAAGTGTAAATTAGTTTCTTTTGATCTTTCATTTTTTTAAAAAAACTTCAGCAATGCTAGAAAATGTAAATAATAAAATAATATTTTGATAAAGAAAGTTACAAATAGGATTTTTCCTATCAGTATTTATACACTGTACTCTTAGCTTCTCCCACGACGTTTTTTTCTCTCACCGTGTAATGTGAACTTTAAATATTCATGTTGCCAGCCCAGACTTACATGTATTTAATGTGTTTCAAACTAATCACATTTTAATGTAATATAATTTGATTCAACAAAGTATTGGAACATAAAGGAACTCACTTTGCAGGCGATTTTGAGTGCAAGAGAGTGGGGGGTCTGTTAGCGTTTGAGGTAGATCAGACAGCTAAACGGAAATGAAAGTTCCTCTAAGTAGGTCTTTTAATGTTCTCCATTACTTCATAACCCCTTTTTTTTCTGTAATAATTTCAGAGTTGTGGCAGAGGATCACAGCGGGATTGGGGTACTTCCATTGGTGCGTGCAGTATGAACCTGCAAATTGCCAAGTGAATACCATATAGTTTCAGGGCAGGTCATGGGTTTGGTTTTTCTTTATTTTTAGGGGGAGGAAGTCTTACAGAGTTTGGTCAGGAGACTGCAATATGTAAAGTCTAGGTTTGAGGACATGCTTTACATAAAACCCCACTCCATAATTGTTTCAGATTTGCTGTTGATTACTTTATTTTTTTTTGCAACCTGACCACCAATTTAGTGGTAGCATCTTCCATAATTCTGCCCAGAGAAAGATGGAAAAGAGAACCTAAGCTGGAGTCCCAGGGGCCTTTGAGATGAACCCCCCATGCTTCAGAAGGTTCTTAACTTCTTCACTTTGTACTTTAGGCAGGGGCGAGACCTTCCAGTGCCAAATTCGAACCTTAAAGAGACAAACTAAAGGTATCTTCAAATGTATTTTCAGTCATATGAAAGCCATTTTGGAATAGCAACTTAGTATGATGAGAACAAGAAATTTATCTTCCCCCAAATCATGAAACTATGCCTAATGAGAGATCATGGTAGTGTAGTCTCTTTATAAACACATACAGCTTTCCTATCACATAAGCCTGGGCAACACACTATTACTAAGGAATCCAGAATGGGACATTAAAAAGATGTGAGCTTAAAAGATTTGAGGATAATAATATTCATGCCAACTTCATACTAGAGCCACAATATCCAAATGTTTCTATTAGAATGTTGCCATGGTTTCAAGTAAAACAATTTATTTCCCGGAGAGAACTTTATAAATTCCTCCAGAAAAAAAACAATTATGAATATATGCTAATATTTTATATTTACAGTATATGTTCATATACATTTATTTATACAAATACACATATATGCATATGTGTGTGTTTATGCATATTAAGCTCTTTCCACTGGCAAACTGAGAGGTCACATATGGGCTTCTTGTTAGGCACAAATTTTTATAAACTAGATATGAGATGGAAACATTTGGTGAACTGAAAGAGGGACAATTTTTTCCTAGTCCGGTACCACAGTTGGTGGCTGGCTTCTCATACAATTTGCAGGAAGATTCAAGATTCACATACCCCATGTAGTGATAAAAGAAAATTAGGCAGGGGTTGAAAACCTGCCATGTCTGCAGGCGGTGCCTCAAAGTGCTCCTAGGACACACGTTCCTGATGGTGGGGAGTTTGCTGACTCTAAACCAGGCCTGACCTTTTGTCTTTTGACCTCTGATGCATGAAATTAGGTAGCAAAAGAAAATGGGAAGAAAAGGATACAAAAACATGGAAAAACAGCCTTCCATGACAATACTCATTGTATCAGATCAGAGTGAAGCTGCCCTGCACAGCCCCAAGTGCTTGTTTATGAGGCTGCTGGCCTTCCTGACCACTGGGGTTCCTGTTCTTCTTTGTGGGTGATCTGCATTTGTTGGGGGGCGAGATTAAGCACTTTTAAAAATTAAGCTCAGTGTTGGACTTGTCCTGGTTCCTTTCACCAAAGCCAGTGCAGGGAGCTAACGTTTGGTTCTTCCATTTCCTCTGAGACCCTCTGTGCCGGCAGGGTGCCTAGTTTGCACCCAGGCAGCTTCAAGATCCAGAAGAAATCTATCCCTCAGGCCACCCAGGACTATGCTGGATTCTCAACTGGCATGGGGAGCAGGGAGTGGGGGCATGTTTTCCAGTCCTAAAATACCATATTCCCCAAGTGGATAGGTCTGCCTTCCTTCTCCAAACCTACTTGGTTCTGGCCAACTCGGCCAGCCTGGCATGTGCTATTGTCATGAAAGTGGGGACATTGGCAAAGAACATTTGCTGAGGAGTTCTCAAGGAGCTTCTACCCAGCATCCCTTGATGCTCACAACCATCCTGGGAAGGGGTCACAACACTGTTTTGGGAGCCAGGTATAATGTCCTTTAACTCCTAGACCCTGTCTACAGGCGAGTCAGACCACCACTCAGACCAGAAGAGTGTGAGAATGGATATAAACAAGAGGGGACTTTGGAAGGAGAGAGTAAGGTATGCAAGCAGACTTGGGAAAGGAGTGGTGGAATAGACTTGTCTTTGCTAACAGGACACTAGCTGCGTAATTAATATCTCATATGCCAATGAAGATATTTAGTGCAGGCAAAATACTATGGGAACAGCTGGACAAAGGTATGGGAGGTGGTAGGAATGCCAGTGCTTCCGAGGAAAGGAATTCACAGTCGTCTGTGGAGCAGAGCAAAGAAAAGAGAATGGGCAGGGTGATCCTGGGCTGTGGGGAACCCATCCTCCAGACTCTGAGCTGATGGCTTCTATTCCCTGCTTGAGCCTGACACCCAAGCTGTCCTTTATTGTTACTTTGGGGGTTGGAGATGAAGTGTTTGTGTCCTATTCGTATCACTCTTCTTAGGTTGTTGAGCTCTCTTAGACAGTGTTCTTTCACAGGGGGTCAGCTTTTCTGCCAGCAAGTGATTCTATGTCCCACCCCTACCCCCCACTTTTTGAAACAGAGATTTCTAAATACCAGTGTGAAGAATCATATGCAGATCCCAAGTTCCAGTCCCAGAGAGCTTGATTTAGTGCTATGGAACAAAGCTTGGAACCTAGATACTCAATAACTTCCCAAGATGGAAAATATAAAGGAAACACCTTCATCTTCAGCACTGAGAAATGCTGACTTAAAAACATTCCCAGGGGCTGGGAAGGTGGCTCAGTGGTAGAGTGCTTGCCTTGCATGCTCGAAGCCCTGGGTTTGATTCTTCAGCACCATATAAACGGAAAAAGCTGGAAGTGGTGCTGTGGCTCAAGTGGTAGAGCACTAGCCTTGAGCTGAAGAGCTGAGGGACAGCATCCAGGCCCAGTGTTCAGGCCCACGACCCGCAAAAACAAACAAACAAACAAACAAACAAATAAATAAATTCCCAGGTCATTGCTGGATGTAATGGTATATAGCTGTATTCCTAGCACTTGGGAGGCAGACGCAAAAGGATCATGAGTTGGAGATCAGCCTGGGCTATACAATGAAACTCTGCCACAAAAACAAAACTTGAAAAATAAAGAAGGAAAAAAGGAAGAAAAATAAAGAAGGAAGGAAGGGAGGAGAAGGAAAGACAAAAAAGAAAGAAAAAGGAAAAGTACAAGAACTTTCCAAGGGAAAAGCCTAAAGCACCACGATTCACTGATTTCTGTCCCCTTTACCAGGTATGCAATTGTCTAATACCAAAAACTTGGAACTTATCAGGGTAGCAGTATCCAGATTCCCAAAGTACCAGCAGCCAGATCTGTAACTTATTCCCAATTTTCCTCAAAAAGATTAAACATCTGACTTTGGAGAGTGTTCTTTCTTCCCATTTTTAATTCTATTCCATTCATTGAAGAAAGACTGGTGCTTATTCCTGGAAGAGATGAAAACTGAGTTTCCTGCCCTCAAGTTTCTCAAAGTTAGATCCCAGAAATAAGCCTATAATCCAAGGTAGAACTTGATCTGGCTTTTAGTTAAATATAACAGGAGTCATTCTTTTCTTTCTAGGGAGAATCAATAAAGATTTCTTAAAGGAGGAAGCATTTGATCTTGTACAGAAGGCTAGGTTAGAAAAGATGGGGACAAGGATGCTCTAGACCAAAGGTTTAATCTGAGCAATGGTTTGAGGCAGAAAGTGATTGACCTATCTAGGAATTGGCAAGGAAGGAGAATGGAGAACAGTTCTCCATAGTAATAAAATTGATACCAGCTGAGGAAGTCCCCAAGGACATAAAGTAAGTACTGCATTAAAACAATCTTAAGATTTGGCCCACTTACCCATTAGATCCCAGAATCACTTGGGCTTCCATTGGAGCTTTGCAAAATTGAATCACCCTTTCTTGGCAGAACCTCCTTGATTGAGCCATCTGGTCAGGCAAGAGTCACTGCCACCTGCTTGTGTGCATTTCTGTGTCTACACTGTGCCTGGAGCCACCCCCAGTGAGTATATAGGACTCTTTAATGAAACCCACATTTCAGCTAACATCTTTGTCACACTGTCATAGCTCCTTGTCTTGTCTTTTTGCCTGATCAATTTCTACAACTCTGAAAGTAGTTTATGAGACAGGTGTGGTAGGGAACACCTGCAATTCCAGCACACAGGAGGTTGAGACAGGAAGACTACAACTTCAAAGCCAAGTACATAGTGAGGCAGTCTCAAAACAAACATGAAAGATGCTTAGGTAAGAGTCAGATGAATGTGCATATGCAGTGAAGAAGAAATCCTCTCTGAAATAAGCCTCTTAAGCCCTCCCTAGACCTAGTCCTGCTTCTGTGTCCTATACATATGACTTCACTTCTCTGCTCCTCAATCTGCTGACCCAGGTAATGGGGAGAATAATTGTTGTACATTCATTTTAACTCTTTAGCGATGCTGTAAAGACCAAATCATATAAACATCTGGCCAGCTTCTCAACAAGGTATGTTTAGGATAGGTCTGTATTCTTCAGTGCTGTTTAAAGAAAATCTCTTTTGGTTGACTAAATCTACTGCTCTTTTGGTGAAGGAGCCAATGGCCCACTATTTGACAGGAGCTATGAGTGAAGGTTTGTATAAGAAGAGGCCGACAGAACTCATGGGCTGAAAAATTGTGTTTCTTTTTAAAAGATCCTTTTCTAGCACTGAAAGAGAGAAGGCCAAGAAATTCAACTCAAGCACATCCGAGGGCCGTAAGGTTAACAGCTGTCATAATACTGCTGCTGAAATTCTGCAAAGACAATGTCGGTTGTAGACTTGCTGGATTAAAACACAGCTGGGAAGAGCTGAAGGGGAAAGAGAGCCTCAGATCCTAGAGGGAAAATGAAAAGACCTAATGGCAGTCAATGGTGTATTAATGAGGGAACCTCTACAGTGTATATACACATCTATACACGTGCGCATTGTATACATTGAGGAAAGAATTTCACACTGGAAAAGAAGCATCACAAGATGGCAAGAGTGTTCTGATTTTCCACTAATCCCTACACCAGGAATCTCCCAGTGGGCATTTTCTTCAGAGAGAAACTCAAACAGGTCAGCATCCCCAAGATGGTATAATCCAGTAGTTTGTCGATTATTGGACTGCTTAGTAGGCAAATAAAGTAGGTAATAAATTGATAAATATTTCACTAACAGCACAGGAGCTGGGGTGGTGGGTATTGGTAAATTGAAGGGACTGTATCTAGGCTGGCTTCTGTACCCCATCCCAGTATTCAATTTAAAGTTGGACTGTAGATCTGGAGTACTTCCAGGACAGTGAGCTCACCAGCCCCTGGCATTGTTGGATACCTGCCAGGAAGTCCTTCCCTTCGTCCTTCATATGGCAGTTTCCATATGCCTCTGTCTGCTGGTCCTTGTTCTGCCTTTTGCAGATCATTCTTCTCAAAAAAAAAAAAAAAAAAGAACAAACAAGGTGTCACAGTGAGGGTCTCTGTGCAAACAGCTATTCAGTCAGTGTGAGGGGAATGCCAACATTTCCCCTGTCTTTGGGTAAATAGTCCCCAAACAAATGTTGGGGAGGGATTTTTGGAATGTCAACTGGAAGAAGTATATTAAGGAGTAAAGAAAGGGTAGGATTATGAGACTGAGAAATAAATATGCAGAAAAATTGTGGAACCCTATCCCATGTCCTTGTTTTAGACAGCCCTAGAAGACTACTGTCTGTAGCCCCTTCACATTTCATAGATGGGGACACTAGGAAGTGAGAGCAGGAGGCAGAACTGCCAGAGTTTCCACAGTGAAGTTAGAGGGAGGACAAGACTAAGGAAAGATTTCTTTTTGCTAGTTTGATTTAATTTTTAAAAAGTCTTCTTCCTTTTGTCTTTCTTCCTTTTCCTTCCCTTCTTCCCTTCCTCCCTCTCTCCTCTCCTCTCCTTCCTTCCTTCGTTTCTTCCTTCCTTCCTTCTTTCCTTCGTTCCTTCCTTCTTTTCTTCTAGATGGGAGATTACTTGTAGCTCAACTTGGCCAACTTCATGATCCTCTTGCCTCAGCCTCCCAAGTAGCTAGACTATAGACATGTATCACCATATCTGGCTTTATCCTCTGTCTCTCTCTGTCTCTGTCTCTCTCTCTCTGTCTCTCTCTCTCCCTCTCTCCCTCTCTCTCTCTTTCTTTCCTTCCCTCTCTCTGCCAGTCCTGGGGCTTGAACTCAGGGCCTGGGAACTGTCCTTGAGCTTCTTGTGCTCAAGGCTAGCACTCTACCACTTGAGCCACAATGCCACTTGTGGCTATTTCTATTTATGTGGTACTGAGGAATCAAACCCAGGGCTTTATGCATGCTAAGCAAGCACTCTACCACTAAGCTACATTCCCAGCCACTATCCCCTGTCTTTTAACTTCTTCTCTTCCTCTCTTCTTCCTCTCTCCCTCCTTCCCTCTCATTTTCCTCTCCTTCCTCCCCCAATTCTCTTGTGCTGCTCCTGGGGCTTAAACTCAGGGTTCAGGCATCATCCCTAAGCTTGTGTGCTCAAGGCTAGCACACTACCACTTGAGACACAGCTCTACTTCTGGCTTTTAAAAAATAGTTAATCAGAGATAAGAGTCTCACAGACTTTCCTGCCCTAGTGTTTTGAGCTATGATTCTCAGACATCAGCCTTCTGAGTAGCTAGGATTACAGGTATGACCCACTGGCACCTGGCTTCATCATTTTTAACTGACATTTCTTAAATACTCATTGGGCACTGCACTTAACATATATTGTCATATTTTGTCCTCTAAACAAATGTGTTAATGTAACTCTTTCAAAGATGAAGCTTCAGCTGAGGCTCAGAGACACTAAGAGTTGCTCAAGATCACACAGGAGATGGTATAGATGAAATTTAAAAGCTATTTCTGATTTTACAGCCAAATTTCTAACTACTATATTGCCTCCATAGAACTCACTACCCCCTAACCCCTACTCACTCACCCCTGTTCTTTATTATGTCACACTAACTTTGCCCTCCAGTATTATGGATGAACTCAAGGCTTTGCCCATGTTAGGCAAGTACTCTACCACTGAGCTCTATCTGCAGCCTCCACTGGTTCTTGAGAAAAAAGATTCAACTGGACAGTTTTAGAAGATTCAGTCTTTTCTGGGTCTTCATGCACATTATCTTGGGGATCCTGACATCAGGTTACAACTAGCAGAAATTAGATGCTCTTTTCACAAGGCAGGAGCTGTTGGCATCTCCTTAGTCTGACAGAAACTTTTCCACCACCATCTTTAATAGATTGAGAAATGCAGTGGGTAGAAAGTGCCACCCCATCCCTGCCAACAGAGAAGAACAGACATATGGAACTTGGCTGGAGAAACTCTTAATCCAAAAGAAAAAAAAGTGCATTCTTTTTCTTGATACGTATGAAATGGAATAATGAGATAATCCTGGATTTTAAAAACTCAACTGTGGTGTTTATATTTTAATTTATTCTCAGAAGGGTAGGAGGGTCTGGAGGAAATGCAATGTGTGGTTCATGTTTTATGATCTGCTATGGTAAGCCACATTTAATCCCTTTCTGCAGTAAAGGGATTTATGAAGGATACACAGAATGTACCTCTCTAGTACATTCCTTGCATTTCTTCCAGATTTTATTTAGTTTATAATGTTTTAACAATAGAGAAATTAAAAGGAATCAGAATTATCTGTAATCCCCCCATGCTAACAAATAAATTGCTTGCTCAGTGTTCCTCTTCTGCCTTTTCTTATAGGTGGGTAGAATTTACATAGGTAATTTATTAGTGTCATTACAGCTTTGCATCAGCTTTCTTGAGTAACAGGTTGTCATAATACCACATGGTCTTTGTAATTACCATTTAAAACTAAATGTTTTAATTATTATTTTAATGGCTGTTTAATACTCTCTTAAGTGGATATATCATCCTCTAGTATTGTGTATTTAAAGACTCCCAAATTTTCCCTATCACAGATAATTCTGAAGTGCACACCTTCATACAATATCACTCTCTTCTATTTTTGTCATTTCCTTAAAATCCCCAGATATAGGTTTGCTGGGTCAAAGGGTCTGAGTTCCTGCCTTATTCTTAATATATATGGGCAAATCACTCTGCCAAAGGCTTTTATAAATGTATTTTTGCCTCTAGCAATGGAGAATCAGCAAAGCTGCTCCCCCATGCCCTTGCCATGTTCCAGAGAAATCGATCAACAAATGAAATATAGCTTGATAAGCAACAGTTTTAATTCTTTTAAAATATGGTTTGACAAACCTGTCACAGGCTCTCTCTTTGCTAAGCTCTGCTGCTGTCATAAATTAAATACCTATATCAAAAATTAGGGAAAGCAGCAAGCAATGATTATAGATCATTTATAGTTAAGGATCTGAGTTTCAACTCAGGGTTTTTCCCAGTGAAAGCCATGAATGCTGGGCCTATGGCAATATTGCCAGAGGGGCTGTAAACCAAAGAGGATTACAATGGAATTTTTGTGTATCTATATTCATACTAGGTCCAGAACTTGGGGCTTGGTCCCCTATGCTTTAGCTTCTTGCTCAAGGCTGGTGCTCTACCAGTTGAGCTACAGCTCTACTTCTGGCATTTTGGTGATTAATTGGAGCTTCATGGATTTTCTTGCCCAAGCTGGCTTTAAACTGTGATCCTAGCTTTTGAGTAGCTAGGATTACAAATGTGAGCCACCAGAGCCTGGCTTTAGTTACGTTTGAAGTAAAGTCTTGTGCTTTGGCCAGGACCAGACTTGGACCATGATCTTCCTTACCTATGGATCTCAATATCTAGAATTACAGAAGCACACCACCATACCCAGATTGATGATTAAGATAAGGGTTTCACTAATTTTTTGACCAGGTTAGCCTCAAAGCACAATTCAGATTTCAGCCTTTAGAGTAACTGGGATTGCAGATGTGTACCATGTCTAGCTTTTTTTTGTTTTTGTTTTTCTTTTTGTGGTAGTGGGAATTAAACTCAAGGTTTTATGTATGCTAAGCAAGCACTTTACCACATAAGCCATTCATCCAGCCCTTTTGCTATTTATTTATACAAGGTTTTACTGCTGTTTTAGCTTGCCTCCAACTCACTGTCCTCCTGCATCACCCTCCCAAATTCAGGGATTACAAGCATGAAACACCAAACTAGTTAGTGAATGTTGTTTTAAATTTTCAGGATCAAAATGGAGTTTTGGTAACTTTTTGTCCAAGCTGGCCTCATAAGTAGCCTCCCAAGTAACTAGCATTATAGGAATGTACCATCATACTTGGTTCTTCCTAATTCCTTTTATTTCTTTTTATTTATTTTTTGTGTGCTGTATTGAGGTTTGAATTCAGGGTCTGGGCACTTTCTCTTAGCTTTTTTGTTCAAGGTTAGTGTGTTACCATTCAAGCCACAGCTACACTTCTGGTTTTCCTTTTGGTGTGTGTGCTTAATTGGAGATAAAGAGTCTCATAGAATATCTTACCTGGGCTGGCTTTGAACCATGATCTTCAGATATCAGCAATCCTGAGTAGCTAAGATTACAGGTGTGAGCCAGTGGCACCTAGCTCTAATTTTTTTTTAAAAACTAAGATATACTGACATACAGCCCCAAATCAAAAGGTATAAAAGGAATGAAGGCAAGTCTTTTTCTATGCCTGTCCTTCAATCATCCAGTATACCTCCCTGGCAGTCTTGGTAATCTGTGTTGCCAGTATACTTGCAGAAGCAGTCCATATACATATGCCTACCAGTACCTTGGTGATTGTTCCACAGGTAAAGAAATACCTTCCTTGTTGTTTATATTGTTTTCTTCCTGTAACATGGTTTTCTGATATGTTTTTGACTCTTCAATTGGAATATAGTCTCTACTTTATGGACACACAGCCGTTGGAAAAATGAGGTGTGTTTGATATAAGCTACAGAAGATAGAGAGTTCTGGTGGGGCAGGGGCATATAAAGTGCAATGGCCATGCAGAGGGAAGAGATCACATTCAGCTGGGTTTTAGGTGTTGGCTGGAGCTGAAACCTGGGCAGGCATCTCCTGGAGGCACCTTTCCAGCTGACGGGTGGTAATAAGTACTCATGTACTCATTCATCACACTGACCTTTGTTCTAAAACAAAGAACATCAGCCTATGTGACTCTGGCCAATACCAACATTGAGATGCTGAGCACAAAAGCTTAATTTTTATTAGCTATATTTGTTGCCCATATATTGGAACCAATCTTAAAGTGGAAGTCAGACGTGTATATCAGATATCATTTGGAGTAATGAGTGTATTTTCCTAATCTTTCCAACACCAACCTAACAACTCATCTCCAGTAGCATGCATACTAATTAATTTGTTTTCCATATAGTAATAAGATTAACAGGCTTGCATTTACACGGGGTACTGAGTCATGTTCAAATAAAACAAGTTCTAATGAGAAAAATTGGATTCAGCAGCAAATCATGGTCCCACCTGGCAATCCAGGTTTCTGTGTGTTTGTCTGTCTTTGCTACATGCATTTTTGTCAGGATCTCTCTGTAAACAAGATGATTTCTTTCGTGTTGGGTTAGCCTGGGTAAATTTGTTTAATGAACAACAAAGTCATTGTAAACATTGCACAAATCTGAATGCCTTGCAGCTTGGCTAGGAATCTCTTAAGCTGCTTCAAAAAAAAAAAGAAAGAAAGAAAGGAAAGCCATGTTAACCACAAAAACAATATTGGGGGAGGGAGGGAAACACTATTAATACATCAAGGCTTTCAGGTATTCAGCCTAGCTCCATTCTACTTGGGACAGGTAAAGACTCTACACAGGAATGAAATATGACCTTGCACAGCTACCCAGTCTCCCCTAACTTGGGCCTCAATTCCTTTCTCTGTCAACTGAACTGAGTTGCCTGGGACTGTGAATCCTTGCCTATGAATTACACATCAGCATCCACTGGAAGTACAAGGTAGGGAAATGAAGAGGGGAGTCTTTAAAAATACCTATGACCAAGATGTCTACTAACCCTCAATCTTTTAGGACCTGGGGTTCCAGAATATATATTTTTACAAATAAGTTTATCAAGAGAGTTGAGAGTAGTCAAGTTTGGTGCTCATGATTAACAATAACGTTTTTGACAGCTCAATTAAGTTTGTTGGCACCCACCTGTAAACCAGCTACTTGGGAGGCAAGGATAGAAGGATTGAGGGTTGAGGTAGGCCTGGGCAAAAATCATAAGACATTATCTACAAAATGAACTAAAGCAAAAAGGCCTAGGGACATGGCTTCCTTCTGTGAGAAAAGCTGTCTTTTCTATCAAAGTGTGTCACTTCTTTTCTGTTAATCTTGTGAGAATTGTTTTTCTGAAAAGTTTCTCTTCCAGGTGTAACAGGAATAGAGCCTGGCTCTGGTTGATTATAAATAAGTTACTTTCTATTCCTGTTATACTTTAAGTATGAATCCTGTTACAAGCCCATTGAATTTTAGTTACATTTTGTTCCTATTAATTAAGCCACACCCTCTTGCTGGGCACCCGTAGCTCAAGCCTCTAATCCTAGCTACTCAGGAGGCTGAGATCTGAGGACCGTGGTTCAAAGCCAGCATGCACAGGAAAGTCTGTGAGATTCTTATCTCAATAAACGACCAGAAAACTGGAAAGTGGTACTGTAGCTCAAGTGGTAGAGCACTTGCCTTGAGCTGAAGAGTTAAGGGACTGCATCCAAGCCCAGAGTTCAAGCCCCACAACTGAAAAAAAAAAAAACTATTTTTTTTTGATCCTCTTCAAACTAGCCAATCTTGAGCAGATTGTGAATCTGAGTTTGGCCAATCTGACCAGAGTTGGCTAAAATTAGGGATAAAATGGGAACCACCTACTCTGTGTGCTTGCCTGACAGATTTTGGCTGATGGCAATCTTCTGTAGAAGTAAACTTGGTTGAGTTCCTTTTGAGTTGATGTCCCAACCACATGAAACCCTACCATTCTGAGGCATATCTAACACCTAACAAGCATAAAACCTTGGGCTGGGAAGGTGGTTCAGTGGTAGAGCGCTTGCCTTGCATGCGTCAGGCCCTGGGTTCGATTCATCATCCTCAGCACCACATAAGCAAAAAGAAAAAAGCCAGAAGTGGTGCTGTGGCTCAAGTGGTAGAGCATTAGCCTTGAGCTGAAAAGCTGAGGGACAGCGTCCAGGCCCAGAGTTCAGGTCCCACGACGGGACCAAAAAAAAAAAAACAGTAGCATGAAACCTTGATTTCAAATCCCAATACCCATCCCCCCAAGAAAGATCTGTACTAGTTTTTATGTTCTCCTTCTTCATAACTTTATGACAAATAAAAACTCTCAGCTATGAACATTCATCTCAGAAAATAATGATATCACTTCTGAGCCAAAGAAGAGACCTGTTTACAGAGGCAAGAACCTAAATTCTAGCTCTGGGTTCCCTTCAAGCTGTCCAGATAACATTGAAAAAAATCACTTTTTTGCCGGATGCCGGTGGCTCACGCCTGTAATCCTAGCTACTCAGGAGGCTGAGAGCTGAAGATAGCGGTTCAAAGCCAGTCCGCTTGGGCAGGAAAGTCCGTGGGAGACTCTTATCTCCAATAAACCACTAGAAAACCGGGAGGGGCGCTGTGGCTCAAGCAGTAGAGTGCTCGCCTTGAGCTGAAGAGCACAGGGACAGCACCCAAGCCCCGGGACCAACCAAAAAAAAGAAAGAAAAAGAAAAAAATCACTTTACTTTGGACCTCAGTCTCCTCATTCACAGAAAAAAGAGGGACCAGACAAGGTCAGAGACAATGTCCTCTCTCACTTTCTGGAACCTAATCTCCCATCCCTTTGGGATCCATGCCCTTACACATAGACTACCCTCTTGCTCACTTTCTAGAACAGAGCCTGGCCAGATATTTACCTGCAGTAGCTTTCTCGTTTTCTGTAAGGCCTGAGGGATCCCTTCCATTCTACTTTTCATGGTGGTTTCTTCCCATACCAAATTTCCCATAACCATTTTCAGAAGAACTACAGGTATGTTCTGGCTGATCACCACCAAGTGCTTCCCAAATCTCCTTTTGCCCATTTAGGATTCTACTCATTACAGATTTTCTTGTTCCTTCTGGGCAGGATCAATATATGATACTTCTATTCCATATCTTCCACATTCCCAACCCAGAGATCACATAAGACAACAAAGTATCTCAGAAATGCATGCATGACAGAGTGAAGCAAGTCTCATGAGACTGTGTCTACATCTACTGCACCTTTTGATCCTCTTACTCTCAAGAGGCCTGGAAGGCCTGCCAGGTCCCCACACTGCAGAGGAACAGCAAGAGCTTTGGCCATTTTGGCCAAACATTCTGTTCATTAGTCTTTCCAACTTTTGAAGAATAGGATTATAACTGATCTATTTAATATCTTACTTCTTTCACCAAATATTCTATTTCCTGACTTGAGTAGGGATTAATATTCTAGTGACCCACCTTGCTGTACCTTCTGCTTGGGTCTGAATCTGCACCTATGTCCAGGCAATAGTGTGGAAAATAGAGGTTACAGGCTTTGTGTGGATAAACCTAAGGAAGAGTGGGGGTGGGGGATCATTTTCCATTAGAAGACCTAGTTCAGCCACACTTCAGCATTACCTGCTCAGGCTGCCTTACACATTGCTCTGTGGGGAGTCAGGGTTTAATGAAGTAGGATAAACCACACGCACACATTAGTTAGCCTCAGCACAGGCAGGATTAACTTTACACTCCATTTGCAAGAGCAAAGCTCCTCTCCTAGAGTTTGTTATAAAGGGATTTAAAATCACAGAATGATAGAACCGGAAGAGAGTCCCTAAGACATCATCATAATCCCCATACCCACACCCCTGTGGTTTGATAAAGGGTCAAACTGAATAAGTCCAGAGAACAGGGACATGCCCAAGGTCCTTATGGAATCTGGGCAGAGCTCAGAAGGGAGTGCCATCTCCTAGTCTCTAGACCTGTGTCCCATCTACTTTGTAGTGGGCTGCATTTCCATTGCCTGGAAATAAGGGTAAGGTGACATTGCTTTTGCCTTTGTCCCATGTCCCTTTATACTCATCCTTGCTTATTCAGGTTTTGCATTAACCAACAGAGTCAGGCTCTCTTGAATCAATAGAGCTTTGCATATTGCTATTTCCTCTATCCAGATTATTGGTCCTTCCCACTCTTCCCTGAGGGACTCTTCTCAGTGTTATTTCCCTCAAGAAGTCTTCCCTGAATGAGACTCCAGCCTCTCTGCTACCCCACTGGAGGGGGAGCACCTCTAGGGGGGTCCATTTCTTATTTATCTTTGTAATCTCATGGTCTCACACACAGGAACAACCACACAGAGGAGATAGAGTAAAGATCTGTTCAATGAAGAAGCAATCCAATGCAAAAAATAGTTAATTAAATGCACAAGTGAATGAAGGAGTCAAAAGCAGGTAGGATGCACATGGGTCTCAAGCAACCCTAAGTTCTTCCATAGTCCTGGGTTTTCAGCTCAGACCAAACAGGCCTACAATGAGCTATCATTTCTTTCCTTGCTAACATCTCCTGAGCTGTCTAAACTGGAGGCACACCTAGAAAATTGCAAAAAGCGGCTTCCTAAGCAAGATGACAAAGCACCTTAGTGTGGGGTGTCAATACTAATTTCTCTTGATTCTAACAACTCTTAGATGCCAAAAGTGCTTTTGGTCTTTTGTAGTTTTTTTTTTCTTTTTTTTCCAGGGCTGAGGACCAAACCCAGGGCCTTGTGCGTGCCGGGTGGGTGCCCTTCCACTGGGCTAAACCCCCAGCCCCTGCCAAAAGTGCTTTTGGATGTCCTTTATTTGTTTGTTTTTGTGCCAGTACTGGGACTTGAATTCAGAGCCAGGGTGTTCTCCCTTAACTTCTTTTCCTCAAGGCTGACACTCTATCATTTGACTACTACCTCTATTTCTGGAATTTTGTTTGTTAAAATTGGAGATGACAGTCTCTTGGATTGTTTACCTAGGCTAGCTTTGAAATGCAATCCTCAGTTCTCAGTCACCAGAGTAAGGAGGATTGCAGGCATGAGCCACTGGTGCTAGGCTTGTCCTTTATTTATATATAGATTCCTGAAAGAGAAACTTGAGCATGTGTATGTGTAAGTGTATGATGTGTGTGTGTGTGTGTGTGTGAGTGTGTGTGTGTGTGTTCAGAAAGTAAGCATGTTCAGAGAGTAAGGTTGGATTTTAGCTTCAATTTTGTCAGCAGAGAAAAATAGTTAAGCACTGTGGGCTTTGGAGTTGTATAGCTGGGTTTGAGTCCTGGGTCAGTCCCGGGGTATAGAGTTGTCAACTTTGGTCAAGTTTCTTAAGCATAATGTGCTTCATCTCTCTGTTAGATAGAGGTAACAATATCACCTGCCTCCTGTAGCTGCTGTGAAGAATAAGTGAAATATGTGTTATGCAAAGGGGCCCATCAGCTGCACAGGACATAGAAGAAAAAGAACTAAGCAACCCAAAGACAGCGATGGGAAGGAAGGAACAAGAGGGAAAGAGGGAACAGCTTATACTAAGCAAAAGGAAAGAAATGTAAAAATCACCTGGTGTGGAAAACCATAATTTATATTGTCAAAACTCATAGAATTCACAAACTGTATGGACCATGATAATGACAATGTGCCTTGTGAAGTTGAAATGTGTTTGTGTCTAACTATCACTATTCCATAATACTGTGAAATATGTGAAGTTTATGTAATCACCTAATCTCAATTTTTAAAAAAGTGAGAGAAGGGATGAGTTAGGAGCAATGGGTGACAATGTTGTCAGCTACTTTGTACTCATATACTGTTTTGTAGAATCGGAACTTCTTTGTACAACTACTTAAAGATAGTAATAAACAAATTTTTAAAAAGAAACATGTGTTATGTGTTCAAAATAGTTCCATGAGCATAGTAAATGTAAAATAAATGGTGGGATTTACTATTGCCCAGAATTAATATTCATGTTAGTTCTCCTGCCTGGAGGATAGTATGGCCTGGGCCTTGCTGGCATAGTATAGCAACCAAAATGTCACCAACCACTAGAAGCTCCTTCTAAACCTATGTTAGAGAAAAAGGAGGAGAGGGTACTGCAGGCATCACCCAGTGGAGGTGATGTGGTCCAGTGATTGCTGGAGCCTTGTGGAAGACATTCTGCTACAGTCAGAAAGATGAGGGAGAATCCCAGCTACTGGGGATGCAGAGATGGGGAGGATTGTGATTGAAGACCAGTCTAGCTCCCCAAGCCCCCCACTCCACAAAAACAACCAAGTTAGTGAAACTCTCATCTCAACCCATAAGCCAGGTTAAGTGATTTGAAGCTATAATCCCAGAAACACAGGAGGCATAAGTAGGAGGATCTGAAAAAAAAAATAAAGGATCTAAAAAAAGGATCTAAAAAAAAAAGTGTGGCTTAAGGTAGAACAAATATGAACTCCTGAAGGAAGGAAGGAAAAAAAGAAGAAATAAAGGAGGGATGGAAAGAAGGAGGAAAGAAAGAAGGAAGGAAAAAGGGAAGAAAATGAGGAGAAATACTTTTGCTTCTCTCTTTTTTCATTAGCTAATTTCAGTTCATATCCAATAAAACCCAGAAGACTCGGAGTCTAAGACCTAGAGTCTAAGAGAGCTGTCCCCACCCTAAACATCAAAGACTGACAAGAAAAAGGGAAAGGCAAATAATGGGTATGAGGACAAACAGGCCAAAGAACAGCATTCCATCTCTAAGGCCAGGGAAGCTAAACACTCCTGTGACTGGCTGCCCTGTCATAGAATGACATAATTCTCCCAATGGCTCTTCACAGGTTGGTGTTGTTATTAGAAGAAAGGATGTGAAACAGTATTTGCCAGCTCTCTAAACATGAAACAGGTTGTTTCATGAGGTAGTGAAGTGTCCATCACTGAAGGTATTCAAATACAGACTGGATGCCCATCTGTTTGGACATCCTATAAGGGCACTGGAGGAACGAAATCTCTAACTCCCGTCCAGTTGCTGCTTTGTAGATTTTCTACTATATATTTTAAGACCTACAGTTTTGCCCATAGCCTAGACTATTCCTATGTAATTAGCACAGAATAACAAATGGGTAAACTGCAGGCATATTTGACTTGGAACACACTAAGGAATCTGGCAGCAAGCGGGCCACTGATTGTATTTCCATCTTGCATCTGGTCCTTCTTGTTACATCTTTGCTCCCATGCCAGAAGTATTATTGCCAAACGTGGTCAGAGGCATCAAAGTTTACTTTTACCTTTTGACAGAATCAGCAATCTGGATCATTAAAGTTTTGTCTTCCTCTCTTTGCAGCTCCCAAAAGAAAAGAAATCACAAGAACAGATCTTGGCATAGATAGAAAATGAGACAAAGAATGCAATCATAATACTAGTGAACGGTTTTCAGACTGACATCTGTACATTAAGAATATGTAAAAATACCAATTTCATGCTCTGACAGCTTATTCTGCACCAGGGGTGGGGTGATGCCTTGGGAATGCCAAATGTCAAAGCATTACATAATGTCAGCTATTCATGTGCTCCTTTGATGAGAGATCACTGGGAATAAGAATTCCTTAAGGGAGAGATGTCTTAAAAGAGGGAGGGAAGAGGAGGCATAAGGAAGGAAAGGAGGGAAGAAAAGAAGGGCTGAAAGGGGGGAGAATCTGTCAAATTAGAATAAAAGAGTGACTATATAAAGAAAAGCATGTATATATTTTTAAACAATCATAAAATTCAAAATCTAAGCCATTATGTGTAAGGGTTATTTAACTTTTGTTTTATTTCCTGCTGTTGGAATGTCCATGTTTAATTTCTTTCACCTCATGTGGACAATAGTGCTTTTGGTTTTGGCTTGAATTGTTATCAAATCTAAGTGTAAAAATTTACCTATGATCCTATTGCTCCAATAAATCAAACTATGTCTTGTTCAGCTGGGCTTTGGTGGCTCACACCTTTAATCCTAGCTACTTAGGAGGCTGAGATTTGAGGATTGAGGTTCAAAGCCAGCCCAGGCAAGAAAGTTCAAGAGACTTTTTTTTTTTTTTTGGTCCGGTTGTGGGGCCTGAACTCTGGGCCTGGACGCTGTCCCTCAGCTCTTCAGCTCAAGGCTAGCGCTCTACCACTTGAGCCACAGTGCCACTTCTGGCTTTTTTCTTTTTGCTAATGTGGTGCTGAGGAATCAAACCCAGGGCCTCAGGCATGCAAGGCAAGCACTCTACCACTGAGCCACCTTCCCAGCCCCAGTTCAAGAGACTTTTATCTCCAATTAAGCATCCAAAAAAACCAGAAGTGGGGCTGTGGCTCAAGTGGTAGAGTGTTTGCCTTGAGCAAAGAAAGCTCAAGAATAGCACCTAAGGGCTGGGGAGGTGGCTCAGTGGTAGAGCGCTTGCCTTGCATGCATGAGGCCCTGGGTTCAATTCCTCAGCACCACATAAGCAAAAAGAAAAAAGCCGGAAGTGGCACTGTGGCTCAAGTGGTAGAGTGCTAGCCTTGAGCTGAAGAGCTGAGGGATAGCACCCAGGCCCAGAGTTCAGGCCCCATGACCGGACCCCACCCCCCAAAAAAAAGAAAAGCACCTAGGCCTTAAGTTCAAGCCCCAGAACAGACAGACAGACAGACAGAGACATACACACACACACACACACACACACACACATACACACTGTCCAGTTCCATGCAAGTTATTGTTCAAGCACATAATTTCACACAGTAGCTATCATAGCATAAGTGAAAATTCATGTGATTCCTAAAATTTTACCAAAGGAATTTCCCCATATGACCACATGGACTTCATAATAACCACTTTAGTTACTTAAGAATATTCCAACCTTATTAGAGCTTGCAACATTAGAATGGAATATTAGAGCTTATTAGAATGGAAAATATTGGAACCCATCCCAGACCTACTGAATCAGAAACTAAATTTTAAAAGGATCCAGAGGTGATTCGTTTGCACATTAAACAGTTGAGAAATTGCCAACCTCAGTCCCCTGTCTACCTTACCAGCTTACCTAGCTTAATTCCTAGGTTTTCCTGTCTTCCCTACCTCTTCTCTACTTTCCCATAGTCATAAACACTAAATAATTAAATGTAAAATTAGGCAGTATTATTTTATTTGTGGGTTGTAACTCTGCCTTTTATTTTCTATATGACAAGGGAAAATATCACAAAATAGTAACTATACTTATATAAAAGGACATGGAACATATAAAGGTGCAATTTGTGACGATACTGTAAGGTCAGCCTAAGCTACACAGGCCCTGTGCAGATACCTCCCTACCTCTTGGCTAAGTTTCCACCCAGTATCTGTGTTACCTAGATAACTGGCTTACCTGGAAGCAATCACCTCCCCCTCCTGCTAGGTCATAGCCTGGGCTCCCCCTGGTCATGCCTCCCATCTGACCATAGCAGGGTCCCTGGCCCTGAAGTCACATCTATATCCAGTGTGGCCACACCTTTCTCCCACCTAACCACACCTCTTCCCATCCCTGGTCAAGATAAGTCCTGGCCTGGTGGTGGGTTAACCCTTTTCCGCCATGTCTCTCCACCATGCATGGTGGTGTGCAGCAGTTTAGTAAATAAACTTCTTTTCCTGCCTGAATACTGTGTGGTGTTCTCTTCATTGGCTACCTAATGAAACCTATTTATTTAATATACTTTACAAATACCAACATATATAGGTACAAAAGCAGAGCTAGATGGAGGCAGAATTAGGATATATCATGGAAGTTAAGTGGGTATCCATTCAAACTAGACTGGTATACATTTTTACTGTATTAAATATAATCTCTGTGATAATCACTAAGAAAATTAAGGTAACATATACAGAAGAGAAAATTAAGAAGGAAATCAAATCATTCAAGAATAAACACCAAATCAGTCGTTGTTAGAAAGATTAAGAAATGAGAAATACAGAAACCAAGCACAAAATGGTAGAGGAAAGCCCTGAATTATAAGTAATTGCTTTAAATATAAATGGATTAATCTCACAAATTGAAAGATGGGCAGAATAGGACCAAAAAATGATAAAATTACATTCTGCCTATGAAAGACTAATACTTGACCCCTAGATACAAATAGATTTTAAAGTTAAAAGTTGGAGAATATAATTTATGCCAAACTAACCAAAAGAGAGATGAGGTGTCTATACTAATATTAGACAAAAATAGATTTTTATAGATGTGATGATTTCCCCCCCCAAAAAAAGAATATAAAATGTGAAATTAGGAACAGAACAAATTCTTGATTATTAAGAATAGGGCCAAACTTGAAAGGCAGGATCTCCCTGTAGAGAAAAGAATAACTCCAGGCTAGTCATTAAAAGGAAAAATTCCAAAGATCAAGGCTTGAAGTAAAATGGTGAGTTAAACACCAGATTACAAGAATTTGGTAAATAACAGTGAAACTCAGAAAGAGCCAGAAAACCTGGAAGGTAGTTTGATTTTGGCTGTGATGAGTAAGATGGAATGTATTCTGGTCACTATCAATTAAATCCAAAACCAGGAATTGAAAAAAAGGGAAGTTGGGATAAGAGCTTTGCCTTGTGTCTTATTGCCTGGGTTATTGGAATGACTGGAATTATAACTGTCATTTTATAATCACTAACTGCTAGCTCTGCTAATGTAAATTGCTTCTTTGCCAATTGTGAGACTAACAATGGCCTCCTGTGGGTGGCCCCCTTGCTAATTTTTTTCCTATATAAGCCTACCTCATTTTGGGCTTGGTTGCTGTTCTTCATAGTTTTGGTACAGTGAAGGACAGTCGCCACGGCTAATACAGATTCCTAACCCGACTGAGTGTTGGTGACTCCTTTTGCCAATTGTGGGTTCAGTCCAACCAGCCCTGGGAAGTTGGAATACTTCAACAGACACCCATAAGAACCTCATATATTGTTAAAGGGGTCAATTAATCAAGAAAATATAAAATTATACATAAAATTATACAAAAATCCTTAAATTATGTGAAGCAAACCTTGATAGGCTTGAAGGTAGAATTTCTGCAATAGTTCTTTAGTACTCCACTGTATTAGTCTGTTTCCTAGGCCAAGTTGACTAAGCTATGAAGTATCCAGCTAATTGGTCAAACATTATTCCAGAATCTCTGAAATGGTGGTTTTTGAGTGAGATTAACATTTGAATTGATAGAGTAAGCAATGTAGATTGTATTCCCTAATGTGAATGGTCCTCATTCAATGAGGTGAAAATGTGAATAGAACAAAAAGGCTGACCCCTCTACAAATAAGAGAAAACTGATTTGACTACTTGGTATGGGGGATTCATCTTTTCCTACTTTGAAACTCAAAATGAAACTCTCGATCTACTTGCATTTGGAGCTTGCTGGCTTTTGGAATGGAACTACATCATTAGCTCTTCAGGGTTTTCAGCTTGCCAGTTGTAGAGTACGGGACTTGCCAGCCTCTAGAATTGTGTGAGCCAATCTCTTATATCTCTACATGTCGTGTATCAATATCTTCTACAGGCTTGCTCTCTAGAGATGCTTATCTTATATGTCTACTTTCAATAATTGATAAAGGGGCTGGGAAGGTGACTCAGTGGTAAAGCGCTTGCCTTGCATGCTCAAGGCCCTGGGTTTGATTTCTCAGCACCACATAAGCAAAAAGAAAAAAGCCGGAAATGGCGCTGTGGCTCAAATGGTAGAGCGATAGCCTTGAGCTGAAGAGCTGAGGGACAGTGCCCAGGCCCAGAGTTCAGGCCCCATGACTGGACCCAAAAAAAAAAATTGATAAAACATTTAGAAAGATAAGTAATAATGGAATGAAAGTAGAAATAAATAGCAAGAAAATTACAGAACAAGTACAAACACATGGAGACTGAAAAACTTATTTTTCAATGATCATTAAGACATTGAAAAAATTGGAGAGAGGCATTTAACATTCCTAGAATAAAATGAAAATGAAAACACTATATACTAGAACTTAAAGGATATGGTAAAAAGGGAGTTCTAAGAATGAGCTGATGGCCTGAGTGCTAATATTAAAAAAAATCAATGATTCAGGGATTATCTGCTCTCTGAAAGGCTTTTGAATCACAAGAACTGACTTGTATCTACACAAAGGCATCACAACTTTACAAAGAAATGTTTAGGTTTCTGGAAAACTTTATTTAAAGCTTTTTTTTTTGTCGGTTGTAGGGCCTGAACTCTGGGCCTGGGCGCTGTCCCTCAGCTCTTCAGCTGTAGACTAGCGCTCTGCCTCTTGAGCCTCATCTCCACTTCCGGCTTTTTCTGCTTATGTGGTGCTGAGGAATCAAACCGAGGGCTTCATGCATGCAAGGCAAGCACTCTACCACTGAGCCACCTTCCCAGCCCGAAAACTTTATTTAAATGTAAACATTAATCCATACATTGTCAGTTTTTACTTTAATAAGAGTTATATACATAGTCAAAAATATCAAGGAAATCTCAAATAAATACCCTGATGATGGTATAGCTCAAGGTCTTCTAGAAGACCTAGATTCTTCTTCTAGAAGAAGCCAATTTTCAAATTAGTAGAAGAAACAAACAATAAAGATCAGAGCTGAAATTAATAAAATGGAAACAAGCAAACCAAAAACAATACAAAGAATCAGTGAAACAAAGACTTGGGTTCTTTGAAAGGATTAACAAGATGGAAAACCCTTAGCTGAACTAACAAGAAGAAAGAAAATTTCTCTCTAATAAAATTTGAGAGAAATAATGGGGCATTATAACATATACCACTAAAATGCAAAAGATCAATATATATTATTCCAAATTCTCTAAGAAAAGAACAAAAATATAAACAGATAAATATGCACAATGAGATTGAAGCAGTAATCCCAATAAAGAAAAGACCAAGGGGCTGGGAAGGTGGCTCAGTGGTAGAGCGCTTGCCTTGTATGCATGAGGCCCTGGGTTCGATTCCCCAGCACCACATAAGCAAAAAGGAAAAAAGCCGGAAGTGGTGCTGTGGCTCAAGTGGTAGAGTGCTAGCCTTGAGCTGAAGAGCTGAGGGACAGCGGCCAGGAGTTCAGACCCCACGACCAGACCCCCCCACCAAAAAAAAGAAGAAGCTAAGGGCCAGTGGTAGTGGCCAAAGTGAGCTTTCTAAAAAAGAAAAAAAAAAAGAGAAGACCAAGACCAATAGATTCACTGCTGAGTTCTACTTTTAATTAGCTAACACCAAACTCCACAAGTACTCATAAAGTACAATGGGCATAAGTAGTTCCAAACTCAATCTATGAAGCCAATATTATCCTATAGACAAACCAGAGAAGGAGTAGGGTTCAGTGGCTTGGGGCTAGGTGGCTCATGCCTATAATTCTAGCTATTAAGGAGACTGTCTGAGTCAGAGATAATAAATAGGAATAAAGCAAAGTTTTTCAAAATTGCCACTCTTATTTAATATTATCCTTGAAATTTTAACAAGACAAAGAAATAAAAAAGATAAAAATAGTAAAGGGAGAGGCCAAAGTATCCCTATTTGCAGGTGTTATCCTATACTTAAAGTCCCCTTTTTGCACTATATCTAATCATTATCATCACCACCATCATCATTTTAGGTATAGATTTCACATAGAAGCAAAACGGTGATATTTTAGAGCTTGGCTTATCTCACTCAAAATGATCTTCAATTCCACCCATTTTCTTGCTAATGACATAATTTTTTCTCTCTTTCTTCCTCTTTCTTTTATTTTCTTTTTCTTTCCTTCCTGTCTTTCTTCCTTCTTTTCTTTTTTTTTTGTGGTGAGTGGTACTGAGGCTTGAATTCAACATTTTTCCTGGTTTTTTTCACTCAATGCTGGTGCTTTACCACCTGAACCACACCTCCAGTTTCAACTTTTGGCTGGCTAATTGGAGATCATAGTCTCATAGACTCTCCTGCCCAGGCTGGCTTAGATCCCAGCCTCCTGAGTAGCTAGAATTATAGGTATGAGACAATGGTACTGGCAATTTCAATAAGTCCAACAAAGTTTGTTTAATGAAATTGCCTGTGCCAACATTTGAATCAACATTTGTTACTTTTGCTAATATGTATTGACATTCTTATCTCTTTTGAAGTCTGTTTTCTAATGTAAGTATAGCCACTCGTGCCTACTTTGGGGATTCATTTGTTGGAAAGTCATCTTCATCCTTTCACACTAAGCCAATGTTTACTTTTGTCTGTGAGATGTGTTTCTTGTAAGCAACACAAGGTCAGACGTTGCTTTTTTACTCCAACTTCCCATTCATTATATATCTTTTAAGTGAAGAATTGACCCATTAACATTTAGTTAATACTGAAAGAAATGTAATATTTCTTTTAATATTTTGTCTGTTTGCTTTTTCTTTTTCTATTTCTTTCTTCCTTCCTTCCTTCCTTTCTTTCCTTCCTTCCTTCCTTTCTTTCCTTCCCTCCTTCTTCCTTCCTTCCTTCCTTCCTTCCTTCCTTCCTTCCTTCCTTCCTTCCTTTTTTGTCAGGTGTGGGGCCTGAATGCTGGGCCTGGGTGCTGTCCCTCAGCTCTTCAGTTCAAGGTTATTGCTCTACTACTTGAGCCACAGTGTCACTTCTGGCTTTCTCTGCTTATGTGGTGCTGAGGAATCGAACCCAGGGCCTCTGGCATGCAAGGCAACCACTGAGCCTTCCCAGCCCTGTTTGCTTCTTTTTTAATCCTCTTAAAGCTATTCTATTCATCTAATGGGATTTATTCTTTCCTAATTTTCCTGGTTGTATTTACCTTCCTCTTCTGTATGTAGAAGCAGAAGACATATAAAGAATGCAGAAGGTACTTCTGCAGTGTTGGTGTAATTGTCCTGAATTCATGTAGTGTTTATTGTGGAAGATTTTTATTTCTTCTTTCTTTGGGAAGGATTGCTTTGATGGGTACAGTAATCTAATTTGACAGTTTTCTTTCTTACAGAGGTTGGAGTATATCATTCCATCCCCTTCTTACTTCAGAGATTCTAGTGAAAAATCTGCTGTTATTCTGATTTTTTTTTTTTTTTGGTCATCTGTGGGACTTGAACTCTGGACCTGGGTGCTGTCCCTGAGCTCTTGAATTCAAGGCAAGCACTCTATCACTTGAGCCACAGTGCCACTTCCAGTTTTTTGGTGGTTAATTGGAGTTAAGAGTCTCTTAATTGGAGTTAAGACTTTCCTGCCCAGGCTGGCTTTGAACGCCGATCCTCAGATCTGTCTCCTGAGTAGCTAAGATTACAGGCATGAGCCACCAGAGCCCAGCTTGATGCTTCTTTTTGTTCTGTATAGTGTTCTAACTATGATATGCCCAGGGATATTTCTTTTCTGATCCCATCAGTTTGATATTCTGAAAGCCTTACCTAATGACCATCTTCTTCTCAAGACTGGGGAAGTTTTCTGTTATTATTTGGTTGAATGTGTTTTCTGTGTCTTTAGCTTGTATACCTTCTCCTCTTCTATATTCATTATTGATAGATTTGATCTTTTTACTGATGGTGTCCTAAATGTCTTACTTGTCCCACTCCGTATTTTTCACGGACTTTATACAATTAATCCCTCTATAGTCCCTTATAATCTATTTTAACTGTATTTTTTTTGTCTTTTCTTTTTTGGTACTGGGGATCGAACCCAGGACGTTGTGCTTGCTAGGCAAGCGCTTTGCCACTGAGCTACATCCCAGCCCTTATAATCTATTTTAAACTTGCTTCATTCTTAGTGTGTGTGTGTGTGTGTGTGTGAAAATACCGTACTGAGGGGTTACAATTACATGGGCAAGATAATGAGTACATTTCTTTTTTTTTTGGGGGGGGGTCCGGTCGTGGTGCCTGAACTCTAGGCCTGGGTGCTGTCCCTCAGCTCTTCAGCTCAAGGCTAGCACTCTACCACTTGAGTCCCAGTGCCACTTCCAGCTTTTTTCTTTTTGCTTATGTGGTGCTGAGGAATGGAACCCAGGGCCTCATGCATGCAAGGCAAGCACTCTACCACTGGGCCACCTTTCTTATCAAGCATTGTTGCCTCCTCCTTTGTTTCCCCTTCCCATACCTTCCCATCTTCCCCCGCCTCCCCCCCTCCGGCCAAAGTTGTAAAGCTCATTTTTCGACATAACCACTTGTACATCTCATTGTTGCAATGAGTCCCCTGTATCCCTATTTAAACAGTTTGTTTTTGCCCTTCCCCTTCACAAATTATACCAACATCAAATACAATGAAAGCAGGGGTTATACCGTGGGGGAGGGACATACAAAGCGTCAAAGAAATCATCTTATAAATATGTTAAAAATAAACTTGCTTCATTCTATACATGTCCTCCTTAATTTTCTTGATCATTCTTACCATTGTTCTTTTGATTTTGCTTGAAATTTCATCTTCCTCACTATCATTCAAACCCTTTATTGTGGAATAGTTGACTTTCAGAGGAGACATATTGCCTTGTTGTTTTTTTTCATATTGCCTGTGTTTCTACATTAGAATTTATGCATTTGAGGTAAACTGATTGGTTTGAGTCTTAATCACCTGTAGTTCTTCACTTGAAATAGGCTCAATATTCATATAGGACAGTATAATGACTCATAATCAAGGGTCCCATTGAAAGTACCCAGAAGTTTTCCCCAGACCTCTTATAGTCTAATCCCCTTATCAGCTCTAAGATTAAGGAGAAATGTATGCTTTAGAAGCAGGTTCATGTTTTTTATTCATATTTACAGGTAAGTTATGAGTGCTACTACCTGTACTGCCTTTACTTCAGACTACACAGTAGGGGTTGTTGTAGACAGGTAAATTGGTGAGAGAACAGAGGGGATCAGGAGACTTGGACATAATGAGTCACTTCCTCTCTTGTCTTGCCTTCTCAGTCAGTTCACTGGCTACAAAGAAATATTCCAGCCTAAACTACAGGCTTGAGTTCTCTACAGAGAGAGGAGAGAACAAAAATTCAAGTGGTAGGAACTGCTTAAAGTTGCATTGCTCCACATGTGAGAGAAACATCTCAGCTACCAGGTGAAGAATGTTGCTGCCCATCTGCAAAGATTGGGATAGATCTGAGATATATAGTTGAATGTCAACAAGGGCAAAACCAACCTTCAGACAAGAGGTTTCTTGCCTATAGTATGCACTCATGGAGAATCTTATGAAAAGAGTTGTAAATTTATCAACCTCTTAGAGACTGAGTAGTTAGGATTACAGGCATGAAATTTTAATAGATCTGTCTAGTAGCAAAGCATGAAGTGAATTTGTTAGAGCCATACATACCCAGTTATTGACAACTGTGAAGGAAGTATGTAGATTGAAGTATGACAGACAGGGGGACTGAATGTTTTGCAATTAAAAGGCCTCATGTAAAAACTACAGTAGTCACTCTTCAATTTTATTCTTCAGTTTCAGTTATGGGCAGTAAAGTATAGTCTAATAATATTAAATAAAATATTGCACACATAATTCATATTTTTAGATGAGATCTTGCTTATTGCTTCAGTATCAATTTATAAGTTTTAATATAATCTTTATCATAGAATCTACTCATTCTATTTTATTATTAGTTGTTAATTTCTTACTGTGTCAAATTTACAGGTTAAATTTTATGTAGATAAATGTATGTAGGAAAAGACGTGTATGTATGCAGGAAAGGACAGTATATATAGAGTCTTGTATTACATGTGATTTTAAGCATGGTTTGGAGATCTGGAAACATATCCCCAAAGTTAAGGGAAGACCAACTCAGACTGGATATGAGTCATAAAAGAGTATCAGATACAGAATAGAAACAGAGAAAGAGGATATTAACTATATCGGAATAGAGATAATCCTTTTAAAGTGCCATATTTTTGCTAATGGCTTCTACAACTTAGGAGAAACAGTGAATATTAATTGAAGTACAAAGGGTGTTATCTATAAATTCCATAATATTGTGCTTAAGTTGGTTGAAATAAAGCTGCATATGCCTCATTTGGTAGTGTGATTTTTTTATTGTTCTCATTTTTTCTGTTGTCAGTATAAAGTTCTGAGTAACATGACAATGATGGTATCATCATCACAAAGACACACAAACACTGAAAATTGTAGACATGATTTTGGCTGGACAGCTGAAGAAAGCTGTGTCCTATGGAATGAGATCCAAATAAAATTTGAGCTCTTGTTACCTTTCCGTGCCTTGGAATCTATGGATCTAGGCCACATGCTTATTTAAAATAAAGGCATGCCTTTGTTTTCCTCACTGATGAAAGCTAGGTGCTAGTGGCTTATGCCTATTATCCTAGCTACTCCAGAGGCTGAGATCTGAGGATCAAAATTCTAAGCAGGAGTCTGTGAAGCTCTTACCTGCAATTACCCACCCAAAAGCCAAAAGTGGAGCTGTGGCTCAATTGGTAGAGCTCTAGCCTTGCAAAAAAACTCAAAGACAGCTGCCAAATCCTGAGTTCAAGAACCAGGATCAACATACACACAAAAAACTTACTAATGAGATGTTTCAAGATTTCTTGTATAGAATTTAATGATTCTTGCTTGTTTGTTTGTTTTATGTTTTGTCTTTTTCATGTAGTTGCTGAGAATTGAACCCAATATCTTCAGTTTGCTAAGCAAACTGTTTTAATGCTTCTTAGAAAAAGTTAGACTGGCTGGGCACTGGTGGTTCACGCCTGTAATCCTAGCTACTCAGGAGGCTGAGATCTGAGGATGGTGGTTCAAAGCCAGCCGGGGCAGGAAAGTCTGTGAGACTCTTATCTCCAATAAACCACTAGAAAAGCAGAAGTGGCGGTGAAGAGTGCAGGGACAGTGCCCAAGCCCAGAGTTCAAGCCCCACGACCAACAAAAAAAAAAAATTAGACTGCCAGTGATTTTATTAGCTTCATTATATAGTCATTTTAGGTCCTACTTTTGAGGAATGTAATTCCAACTAGGAATTACTAGATTGGAATGGTGTCCCTGAAATATTAGTTCCTTATCTGTAAGCTTTTATTGTAATGAAAATCTTATCATATATAAAGTTAAACTTATGATATAGATATATATTACATTTCATGATTTTATAAGGAAAGCCAGTCTGTAAGATAAATTAAAAGCCATCTATATGAATGTCCAAATTTTCAAGAATGATTTCATAGTCTGTTTGAAAATTGTGTGCTCTCTCCATCACCTTGCAATTTGAAGAACTGCAAATTCATGAATAATAAAAGAGCATGTTAAACTTTTCAGCACATCCAGATGGGTACCAATGTCATTGAGAATTCCTGAGAATCACCTTCATTGCTGCTTCAGACCTAGGAGACTAAACTGGATATCACTTACCACTTGCAATGTTCTGACTATAGGGGATAACTATTTTTATAATCACATTGACATCTAAATTTGTTTTTTTAATTTTATGAACACAAATATGAAAAACACATTAAATATATCCAGACTTTAAAGGGTTTACAGTCATTTAATTCTTTTTTTTTTTGGGTCCGGTCATGGGGCCTGATCTCTGGGCTTGGGTGCTGTCCCTCAGCTCTTCAGCTCAAGGCTAGCACTCTACCACTTGAGCCACAGCGCCACTTCCGGCTTTTTGCTTATGTGGTGCTGAGGAATCGAACCTAGGGCCTCAGGCATGCAAGGCAAGCGCTCTACCACTGAGCCACCTTCCCAGCCCCTACAGTCATTTAATTCTTAGCTTTCTACTTCTGCCTCCTTCTTCAGCTATTAGTGCCTCCAAAGGAATGACAGACTGTAAACCAGAGATCAGTTTTAAGGCTAACCCTACTTGGGATCGTGCAGATCCTTCTGAACTTTGAGTCTTAATTTTCCATTTCGAAAAATAAGAGGGTTGGACTAGGTGATCCTTTAAGATAGGATCTAAGGTTTCTTAGAATCACTAAAATTCCCAATTCAATAACTGAGTCATCATAAGAATTCATTATTTAGTGTAAGGCTTGAGTTTGGGTATTTGAAAAGAAAAGCACAAAATCTTAATTTCCAATACTATATAGCACGGAAATGTATCCAACTTGACTGGCTATTTGATCAATTTGTGTTTGTCTGATCAGCTTCTCATGACTAATAACTATATAATTTTCGTGGGGATACTACCAACATGAATCTCAGTAGATCACATCACAACTCTTCTCCCTATACCATGCCATCTGGACACTCAGAGACATCAGCTACACACAAGACTACTGTCATCAATTTCTTTTACTGATTTTGTTCTGTTGCCGGAAGGTCCTATTATCTTCTCTATTTGGCATGTTCTCCCTCATTCTCTTTATTTTTCTTTTAAATTTTCTATTTCATACAATAGCAGAATTGGAGAAGTATATAAAACTAGCACCAAGAGTTGCTGCATATCTTTCACGCAGATTTCTAAAATGTTAACTTTTTACCTTATACTCTTTGTCTCTCACTGTCTCCCACTTCAAGCCTTGAAATCTTTTTCTGAACTGCTCAAGAATCTGTTTCAGAAATAGTATTTCTTTACTCAAGGTACTTTAGTATATGTATACTTAACAAAGAGCAAAGAGAGTTCTTATACAACTAGCTGGGTACCAGTGGCTCACACCTGTAATACTAGCTATTCAGGAGGCTGAGATCTGAGGATTGTGGTTCAAAGCCAGCCTGGGCAGTAAAGTCCCTGAGACTCTTATATCCAATTAAGCACCAGAAAACTGGAAGTGGCACTGTGGCTCAAGTGGTAGAGCACTTGCCTTGAGTTGAAATTCTTAGGGAGAGTGCCCAGGTCAAGCTCTATGACTGACAAAAAACAAAAATAAAAGCCAGGCACTGGTGGCTCACGCCTGTAATCCTAGCTACTCAGGAGGCTGAGATCTGAGGATTGTGGTTCAAAGCCAGCCCAGGCAGGAAAGTTCATGAGACTCTTATTTCCAACAAACCACTAGAAAAGCGGAAGTGGCACTGTGGGCTCAAGCAGTAGAGTGCTCTCCTTGGGCTGAAGAGTGCAAGGACAGCACCCAAGCCCAGAGTTCAAGCCCCATGACCGACCCAAAAAAAATGACATTAATAAAATATTGTCATTGAATCTATATTTGAATTTTTAATGGTTCCAATATTTTTTATGGCCAAAGAAAATCTCAGATCATGCATTTTGTTTCTTATATCTCCTCAGTGTGCTTTTGTACAGTATAGTTTCTCAGTCTTTGTATTTCATTACACTGACTTTTTTTTTTTTTTTTTGTCGGTCCTAAAGTTTGAACTGAAGGCCTGGGAAATGTCCCTGAGCCTCTTTGTGTTCAAGGCTAGTACTTCACCACTTGAGCCACAGTGCCACTTCAGGCTTTTTCTGAGTAGTTTATTAGAGATAAGAGTCTCATGGACTTTTCTGCCCAGGCTGGCTTCAAACGGCAATCCTCAGATCTCAGCCTCCTGAGTAGTTAGGATTACAGGCTTGAGCTACCTACTGTCCTACCTCTGATAATGTTTTAAACAGTATAAATGTGGACTTGTTTATTTTGGTCCCTGTTTGTGAACACTTATTTACTATTATTTAGTTATTTCTATCACAATCTTCTGTGACACACAAAAACATACATTTAGAACATTTACTATTTACTATTTTGATAGATATCATCAGATAGCTTTCCTAACTTGAATTCTCATCCATTGTGTATGAGATAATTTGCGTTGTCTGATTGTAGTAATATTGAACACATCATGATTCATGGACTGTTGGATTTCTAGTTCTGTGAACTTTCAGTGTTTTCTGCTGTTGGAATTTAGGGTATAAAAAGAAACATAAGTTTTGGATTCAGCGAAGACTTGGATTTTAATACTCAATTCAATACTTCCAGGTGTGTTACTTAGAACAAGTTCATTTACTTCTTCAAGTCTCTGTTTCCATGGTAATGAAATGAGGCCAATACCTCTGTTAAAGTTATTTTGAGGCTGGGTGACAGACAATATACATTAGGTGGCTAGGTTGGGTGACAGACAATATACCTTAGGTGGCTAGCTAAGGTATAGCTAAGTAATAGAATCTGTGAAAGCATAGTAATTGAAAGGTAACTATTAAGAGGTCAAAGTGCTTAGTTCTAACTGCTCAAGGGAAGGGGTGGAAGGGATAGATTCTCTTTTTGCATTAGAATGCCCAGGTTTCTCCCATTTTGGCTGTGCTCTGCAGCAAGTTTCTAAATGGTCTTGGTCCTTTATCACAATTTAGCAGTTCACTGTTGATATAAAGCCACTACTGTCCAGAGGGAGAACAGATGTTTTCTATATCAAATAAATGTTTTCTTTAGTATATTTGCTGTAAGAGTCTTCAGGAATATTTGAACATGCTACATTCATGATTTTAAGGTGAGTGCTGGAGGTAGCGTGGAAATGGAATGAGAAGTGCTCTGTGAATGTGTGTGTGTGTGTGTGTGTGTGTGTGTGACTGTAGTCATAAATCTGTGTCTTCAACTCCTTAAGTTTTTTATATTCATCTTCATGTCAAGTAGCACCATGCCGTATTCCAGTTGTTTGAGGACTTGAATTGATGATTGGTGGGTCCAGTTCTGGTTCTTGGTTTGTTTCCCAATCTCTTAATCTATTCCTTCCTCTTTGCCTCTTTTATACAATTTGTCTTGCTGGCCTAGCCTTCTGCCTCTGCTTCCTGAGTGCTGGGACCCACTTACATGCCTGTTTCCTTATCTTCAAAATGAATTTTTAAAATTTGTATTTTCATAGTATCTTGTCCTCCTTCCTAGTACTTACCATAATGCTAACCAAGGTTTCTAATTATATTTTCTGTCAAATTTACAATTGTTATAAGGTCGTAAAACTACGGGCTGCAGCTTTTTCACCCTTAAGGCCACTGACTATGGCTGTTTTTCAATCAGACTATAGCCAAACTATATTCTTTTCCCCCCTCTCTGCTTTATATGATGTTACAGATATCCCATCTATTAGCATTTTCTACCAAAGCCTAGATCTTAACAGATGCTCAGTTAATGTTGGCAAAAAGAATAAAAGTCAAGATTATCTTTCAGAGTTGTTGTGAGAGACCAATTGATAAAGTGTGTTTGTAATGTTGCACAGATGGGTTTACTATGGTTTTTTAAAGGGTGAAATTGGGAACTAAAGCAAGAAACTCCCAATACTATCTTATAGCATCCATAAGGTTCCAAACGACCAGCACTGAGTCCAAGCTTTAGCAAGAATGCGAGTCTTCAAGGTTCACAAAGGGTTAAATCTTTTGGGGGTGGGGAGTGAGAGCATCCTACTGTGAACTAAATTCATCTCCAACCTATGGGTGGAAGAGACCAGTTGCTGTCATCCAGCCCAGGATTGATGAAACTAGAAGCCGGACATTCTCAAAAAGGCCTTACTTTTATTGGGGTTCCGCATGACAACCGCTGAAGTGGCCACCTGAGCCGTCCCAGTTGCTAAGAGGCTTCGGTCCAGCTCTCGACCACGTGGGCACCTGCAGGGACACCAGTAAAACGCGGGCGTAGGCGGGGCCTGTCAGTACCACCCATAGCATTATGGGAGTTGTAGTTTTCTCTAGGTCAGGAGGAGAACCAGCTCAGACTGTTTTCTCTGTAAGTAGTTATCTTTTGTGCAACTCATTCAAACAAAATACGTGCCACCAAAAACGAAGCCCAGGTATTTGGGAAGGAAAGGATGAAGGGAAGAGAGCAAAAAACAAGCAGAACCGAAAGGCTGTAAGCAGGGAAGAGTTAACAGTTGACACGCATGCGCAGGAAGGGCCCGTGGGTCGGGCGGGGACGGAAGGACGTCTGCGGAGAATTCTGTTTTCCCCGGAAGTGTCTTCCCTTCTCCTGAGTTCTCGCGGACGCGACTTCCTTACCTCATTTGTCCTCGCCCCTCCCCGTCCTTCTACGCGTTTTGGTTCCTGGTTGGTGCTTCCTGGTCGCAGCTGCGGCAGTGAGTATGTGTGTGACGGACCCCGAGCCGCCCGCGGCCGCGGGACCCCTGCCCCACTCTGCCTTGCCCGTGAGACTGTGAAATTCGCGCGTGCGGCTCACAGGCCTCCGCGGCCCGGTCGCTCTTCACTCGTGGTGCGACGGGGCGCGGCACGGCCTCAAGTAGTGGCCCGTCAGCCTCGCGCTTTCCCACGCGGCTACGAGGGCTGGCCGGGCTTCTCGCGCCTCCCTGCCTCCACTGCCTGGAGACCCGAGTTCAAGAAAGGCTGGGCCTGCATGGCGTCGAAGAGGGGGTGGCCTTTCCGACTGTTTTACTTAAGTGTCCCACAAGGTTCCCTAGTTAAACGCGGAGGCCCGGCTGCACCAAGGGGGAGGAGGCTATGCAGTCCTAGGCCAACTCTTTTATCACTGGACCATAGAAATTTCTGGGAGCTATGCCTTTTCCCTCATGTGAAGCAAGATGACTTAACTATGTTCACCAAGATTCCCGTTATCCCTCACGTCCTGCTGGCCGGTAGTAGGTGCTTCTAGTTTTAGGGAAAGGTTGCTAGTGCATTTGACAAGCTGGCTGGGAATTAGACCTGGATTTTAGCCTCGGCTAAAATCTCTTTTGGAATCACAGAGTTTAAGGTTGAACTAGGGAAAAAAAAAAAACAACTTAAGGTCTTTTTAAGCTTATAAACTTTCCTCTAGCCCACTTTCCCCAAGTATAAAATCAGAGCCTTAATTGGTTGATATTCAGGTCCCTCCCAAAGCTCTAGTCTTTGTTTTGAATATTTAGGCTTTCTTGTAATGACCATTTTAAAGTGATGAACTGTGTGTATTTAACAACATTGTGCTTTGGGAACAGTTTAGTGTAGCTGTGAGCTAGAGAATCAGAAGGATTGTCAGGATAACAGTCTAGGGCAGAAGGAGAACAGCTGAGAGAAAGGTAAAGGAAGCAACTGTTTGTAGACAGAATTTGTTCTTGTAAAAAGACTGTCTCAAGAACAGTTTGGATTCCTCCACATTAATTTTAAGTCTAATTTTCTTCCTTCAAGGCACTTCTTTCTGCAGTCATTTGATTCAAAGTGGCAATCTCCTTTGAAAAATAGATCCCTACATTTTGACTTTGATTAACTTATTTGTGTAGCACGGTCCGTCAGCACCGTCTGTCAGGGTAGTATCCTAAGAGTCAGAAATTTTAAGTTGATAGTAAACAATGTATTAATCAAATTCTAATTAAAACTGTGGGTTTAAAGGCTAGGTGTGAGGCTGGGGATGCTATTGGTTCAATCCCCAGCATATAAAATAACTACAATAAATCTGTGGGTTTTATTCAACTTTGTCTGCAGTGAATGCCTCTAATATCAAGAAAGGACATCTGTGGTTTAAGTGGTTCGGCAGAAATAAGAGCAAAATGTCCAGAATGGCCAGTAGAAAGACTGTTAGAATGAAAGTATTGGCTTTAAATTTAAGTAAATTTTGAAAGCTTTAATAAGCCTTACATTGTTTTGTTAAAAAAAATCAGTAAATGATTACTACTCCCTTTTTATAATGGTGAGAACTTTTGTGGTAATTTATTTGCTATAGCTGTTTTTATATTAAGCTATATTAATTTTTAGGATAAATTTCATTTGCACATCCATGATATTTTAGATTCTTATGTAGGAGCCATCTTTAGTTTTAGGACTGGTAAAGTTTTGAGTACCAATTTGAGAGGTTTGTGGATAGTAAACTCACATTTAAATTTATGTTTTCTTTCTAATTAAATGCCCCTCATAGGTTTTGTACTACAGTTGAAAATAAAATGGATATGTATAAGGTAAATTTAGGTGTTAGAGCCAATGCAAATGTATCTGTTTTTATTTGAAATAATTTATTTTGAAACTTTTCTTTAAAAAAAATCTTAGTACTTGGCTGAGACTCATGAAATGTAAATATATTCTAGTGTGGTCTTAACTAGTTGCCTAACCTTGGATAGGCCTCATTATCTCTTTGGGTCTTATTATCTCTTGGACCTTCAATTTCCTTGTATGTAGATTTAGGAGGCTATGTGAAATAATCCAACAGGTTTCTTCTAGATTAAAAGTTTTTGGCTGTCATAAAGACCTTATTTAATACAGACACTTATTTAAGTGTGCTTAGAAATTGTTTACAATGACCCAAATATTGAGAAAGCTTCCCCAGTTAAGGGATATGTATGTGTACATATGTATTCCTCAAGAAGTATACTTTTTTTTCTGAGTTTATTTTTTAAAAATAAATTAAATGCATTTGGATGTAATTAAAGGAGTAACATAAACCAAAGGCAGCCTGAGGCAAACCTTAACCCTGGAATACATAAGCTACATAAATAGAAGAGAGTATGCTATCCCTGAGCACAGTTTTCAAGTAGAGAAGATACAAAATCCTCTTAAAGGCCATAGGGGCTAAATTGTTAAATTCATTTTTCTACATTTCAGGGGAAAAGATAAATCCTAGACCCAAGGAAGTCAGTTTTTATTATGGTTCTGTAGTTTATTTTTGGCATACATTCACAGGTGTGCCTATGGCTCTATTCTTAATCCCTTTCCTTTGGGATGCCTCCAAGAGTAGTCAAATTTATAACTCTGTAATTTAGCTCTTTAATTTTTTTCTGTGCTGCACTGGAATTAGGTTTTATCTTAAGTCCACACTGGATCCTCAGGATGGATCCAGTGAGGATTTTGAAGGAAACATAATTCCTTTGACTTCTTTTAGAATTAATTTACCTATTAAATAAAAAGGAAAGGATTCATCTTTTATTTGAATTCCTCTGAGGCTAACATTTCAATATAAACTGATAAATGCTATGAGCATTATTATTCAGACAGCAACATTCAAGTTGTATGACCATAACAGCATAGCAACCTGAAAAGCAGTGGGATAAGGGAACAAGTATAATGTACTTAGAAGGAAAAAAGCATTAGAAGTTAGTTTCTTTATTTTAGTAAACAAAATAGAACAGCTTAAGTTTAGTATATTTTGGGCTTTGGTTCATGTGATTCTTGAGGTCAGCTGTTTTTTGTTTTTGCTGTTGTTTTTGTTTTTAAATCAAAATTACCATCACAAAACCCTGACATTTGGAGCAGAGAATTGGAAACCTATGGAAACTTTCTTTCCTTTTCCTTCCTTCCCTCCCTCCCTCCTTCCTTTCTTCTTTCCCTCCCTCCCTCCCTCCCCTCTCCTCCCCTCCCCTCCTTCCCTCCCTCCCCACCCTCTCTCTTTCTTTCTTTCTTTCTTTTTTGGTCAGTCGTGGGGTTTGAATTCTGGGCCTGAATGCTGTCCCTCAGCTCTTCAGCTCCTCAGCTCAAGGCTAGTGCTCTACCAGTTAAGTCACAGCACCACTTCCTGTTTTCTGGTGGCCAATTGGAGATAAGAGTCTCACGGATTTCCTGCCTGGACTAGCTTTGAACCCCCATCCTCAGATCTCAGCCTCCTGAGTAGCTAGGATTACAGGTGTGAGCCACTGTCGCCCAGCTTGAAACTATTATTTCTATATTACTGTATCTGTATAGCTAAGAGTGGAAGAAAGGATAAATTGACATTGTTACTGGAACATTTACATTGAATAGATAATTAGAAATATGGCAAAGGTTTTGAAATATAGAGTGCTATGATAACTATAAATGGTGGAAAGGGATTTTAAAGCTGAGTTGAAGGCTGTGCAGAACTTAATATACATGCAATAAAAAATAAATTGTTTTTCTATGCATTTTTTCCCCTAGAACTGAGAAATTTGCCTCAGTTTTATGTGTTTTTTTTGGGGGGGGGGTCCGGTTGTAGAGCCTGAACTCTGGGCCTGGGTACTGCCCCTCAGCTCTTCAGCTCAAGGCTAGCACTCTACCACTGGAGCCACAGAGCCACTTCTGGCTTTTTTTTTCTGCTTATATAGTGCTGAGGAATCGAACCCAGGGCCTCATGCATGCAAGGCAAGTGCTCTACCACTGAACCACCTTCCCAGCCAGTTTTATGTCTTTAGTAAGTTTGTATTTCATACACATTTTTATAACTAGCATGAAAGTAAACAAATTTATCAAATATTTTCAATGTATTCTTTGCACCAAGGAATTATTATTATTATTACTACTACTATTATTGTAGTGCTGGAGATTAAACCTATGGCCTTCCTTTTACTTGCTGAGCATGTACTCTATCACTGAACTATACCTCCATTCCTTGAGATTAAGTTTTTAGTTCAGAATAATTAACTACACTCTAAACAGTACATATAGTGGCATTCTGTTTCAGCTTTTAGTAATAAAGTAATATTGTGGCATGAGACCACATACCTGAAAAGTATAAAGCCAGAAGAAAGGAAGAGATGAAAAATAAATGATACAGTGAGAGATGTTAGAATCTTTTTTGTAATTTTAACCATTTTGAAGAATAGGTGTTGTGAAGCAGTAGATCTCCACCTGTTTGTCTTTTTCTCATTATACCTTAGAAATATATTTTTGCTAGTAGCTGTAACTTAATTTGTTGGTCATAATTCTTATTTGAGTGGGGTGGACATTATTATAGTGGGTCATAACAGGATTTAGACCTGTTAAAAAATTAAAAGTAAGAAAAAAGTATTGGAGAAAACCGATGGCCTCTGTATAGAGAAGTTGGTTTTTGGATGATCTGTACTAACTAGATGAGATCTAAGCTTTTAAAATATATTCTTTGTATAACTTTCTCCTACAGCCCTTAGAAAACCAACTTTTCATAATGTTTGGCGGCTATGAGACTGTAGAAGCATATGAAGATAACCTTTATCGGGAAGAGTCATCTAGTGAACTGAGTGTTGATAGTGAAGTGGAATTTCAACTTTACAGCCAAGTTCATTATGCCCAAGACCTTGGTAGTGCCATCAGGGAGGAAGGACATGAAGAAAACAACTCTGAGAATTCGGAATCATCTGGTAGTAAGCCAAATCAGAAGAACTTAATTGTCCTTTCAGATAGTGAGGTCATCCAGTTATCAGATGAGTCAGAGATTATCACTTTGTCTGATGAAGATAGTATTTATAGATGTAAAAGAAAAAATTTTAGAGACCAAGAACAAGAAAAGACTCAAGGTCTTTCTGCTTCTCATCATTCTAATAAATTGGCTGGAAAGAGGGATATTGAAAAGCCTAAATCTGAAGAGAAATCAGGAGTTATTCGAGAGGTCATGATTATAGAGGTCAGTTCAAGTGAAGAAGAAGAAGAGAGCACCATTTCAGAAAATGAGAATGTTGAAAGCTGGATGCTACTGGGATGTGAAGTTGATGATAAAGATGAAGATATCCTTCTTAACCTTGTGGGATGTGAAAACTCTGTTATTGAAGGTTAGTATACTGGCTATCTTGAAAAGTACTGTTGTCTTTATTAAAAAGGACTGTTTTTTCCTACACAGAAGACAGCAGGGTTATTTCCTTTTATTTGCTCATTTTCAGTGTTGTTTCTCATGAGATGGTCAGCAGAGTCAACCCTAATGGTAGTCTTTAAACATTAGAAAGAATATATCAAAGACATTCCTGCTGTAAGCAAATTTTAGCTGGTTCTTCCTGTTGGGCTGGATCAAGTTTTAGGCCTGAAAACTTAGTTCCCTTCTCTTACTTGGTACCACAGGTGAGTACTCCATCTACATCTGATATTTGGCTAACTCTGTTGGGATCGCCTCTTCAAAAGTAGTTTGCTTACACAGGCGTTATCTAGACAGCAAGCATGAGGAATACTTGGAATATAAAAGATGAGAATTAAAGGCTGGGGCATGGCTCAAGTAGTAGAGCACCTGCCTATCAAGTGCAAGATCCTGTGTCCAAATCCTCCCTCTTCTAAAAAAATACTGTCAAAAAAAGGTGAAATTAGTACTTCAGGAGTTCTAAAACTAGCAAGACAGGAAAAATATGGAAAGCTAAAATTCTCTAGAGTTGTTGGAGAAAATGGAAATTTTAAGTTATATTATTGAAGATTAAGATTTTGGTGTTTAGCTTTGTTTCTTCTGTCACATGTAGTCATCTAGTAGTCTTTCTTTCCAAGTCCTTTATGCCTAATGTCACGTTTCTTGCAATAGTTTTCTAAATAGTTTTTTTGTACCTTCCCTACATAGTAGTTGTCTTGAGATGCCTCTTTATTCGTGTTCTTTATTTTTGCTCCAAAACTTTCAGTGACACTGTTGACTGTTGTCCTCTGAAGAAATAGTATCTTTGTAGATAATGCTTGGATGCCCAGGGACTGGCAAATTTTTTTTTTTTTTTTTTTTAAAGAATCAGAATGTATTTTAGGCGTTTGTGCCAAAGAATCCCTTAACTATTCAACTTTGCCTTTAGGGGAAAAGCAGCTTCACATAATAAATGGGAAGTAAATAAATGGGCACTCTTATCAATATGGTCTTACTTAGACCTAATAAGTAGCTGACATAACTATAGTTTGCTGATCCTAAGAATTTGTCAGCAAAAAGAAGAGAATAATAGCTACAGTTATTATAGTGGCTACTTCACTTGATTAATTTGCAACATTGAGAGATGGTAATACATACATGTGAGAGATGGTCTTAATATGAACGTGTACATCTGAGTACCCAATATAGTAACTAATTGTAAAGAACCCCAGGAGTCTGAGACCATAGGTTGGAATAAAGAGGAAGTAGTATGATGACAGAGGATAGCACTGGAGTAGGACTGTAGAGGGGAGGTGGGAATGGCCATTCTCCTTTTGGTTGACAGGAGGCCAGCCCGTTGAGAGAGTTATTGGTTATATGGCACTATTGGCAAAAGATAGGTTTTAGCTAAAAAGGAGGTACATGGAAGATTTTAACTTAACAAATTACATGTTTAACCAGGAACCTATAATCCTCGCAACTCAGGAAGCTGAAACCTACAGGATCTAAGTTTGAAGGTAGCTGGGGCAGAAAAGGCTAAGAGACTCCATTTTTAATTAATCAGCAAAATGCCTAACTGGAGCAATGACTCAAGTAGGAGAGCCTTAGCCATGAGCAAGAAAATCAAGTGACATTGTGAAGTTCAGTCACTTGACAGAATACAAGAAATAAAAAGATCAGTAATAGTAAAGAATAGAAATTGCTTATGTGGCTTAGACATGCCTCAGTAAATGGCAAAAAGTACATACTTCAGCCCATCTGGAGGGTACTGACAAGAGCTTTATAGATTTAAATAGAGGAAAATTGGGGGTAGGAAAAAAGATGTATACATAATTAAAGAGATCCTGGCAAAGTGTGGCTGGCTTGATTATTATCTCAGTTCTGATTCTCCTAGGGATTCTGGAGCAATTACTGCTGTCATTACTTGAGGGGAGCAGTCTGGTTCCTGTAAGTTGGTTACTTTTGCTCCAGGTTGTAGTTGCATCATTATAAGTAATTGTCTTCATTTGAGGGCTGCTTTGTCTTGAGGTCTGCTGTTTTTTTCATTGTGGGTAGTAGCTTTGGTTCCCTCATTGTGAAGACATTATTGATTAGTCTTGTCCTTCTTGCAACCCAAGATAATTGCAGAGGTGAGGGGGGCCCAGAGTAAAGAAACAGATGTAAAAATGGAGGCAAGGATGCTAAGCTGTTATCCTTTTTTTCAGTTAGCCTTTGGACATTTGCAATTTCAAGTGAGGAGTCAATGCTTTTTAGCAAAAGCTGTTTTTAAGTATCTATTAGGATTGTAGCTGTCAGTATTTCATTACTTTTCAAGACTGAATAATATTCCATTATATGAATGTACTATATTTTGATTATCCATTCACCTGCTAATGAGGATTAGCCTTTTGACTATTATGAATAGTGCTGCTGTGAATGTGCCTGGTCAGGTTTTGACTTGAAAACCTGCTTTTAGTTCTTTGAAGTATATACCTCAGAATGGGTTTATTGCTAATGTTGTTTACTTTTTTGAGGCACTCTTAAAACTGGTTGTCATAGTGACTGCATTTTATATTACTACCAATAAAGTATAGTGGTTCCAATTAGCTGCATCTCATTTTAACTGTAACTTGCCTTGTTGCAAATTTCTGTTTGATTTATTAATAGGCACTTTGATACAAAGCATTTTGTCTTTTATGGGAATAGTTTATGATGACTTCAATTTTTTTTTTTGGTCGTGGGGCTTGAACTCTGGCCCTGGGCGCTGTCCCTCAGCTCTTCAGCTCATGGCTAGTTCTCTACCACGTGAGCCACAGCGCCACTTCCATTAGCAAGTTTTGGTTTTGGTGGTACAGAGGCTTGAACTCAGGGCCTCATGCTTGCCAGGTCAGCATGCTACCACTTGAGCCATATCTCCAGCCCTGACTTCAAGTTTTTAGCATATTAAAATGTTTTTATGCTAAGCCAAAAGTGGAGCTTTGGCTTAAGTGGGAGAGCACTAGTCTTGAGCAAAAAAGTTCAGATAGAGAAAAAGAGAGAGAAAGAAAGAAATAGAGAGAACGAGGGAGGGGGAGAGAGAAGAGATTTCCTTATGTTTTCCATACATTTATGGTTTTATAAAAATCGAATTCATCCTTACAGGTATATAAATATTACTGTTCATGTGCTCATATACTACCTTTTCTGCAACATAAAACAATACAAGAAGCCGGGTGCCAGTGGCTCACGCCTATAATCCTAGCTACTCAGGAGTCTGAGATCTGAGGATCACAGTTCAAAGCCAGCCCGGTCAGGGAAAGTCTGTGAAACTCTTATCTCCAATAAACCACTAGAAAACTGGAAGTGGCCCTGTGGCTCAAGAGCACAGGGACTTGCCCAAGTCAAATTCAAGCCTAATGACTGACAAAAAAACAAAAAAAATACAAAATGTAAGTAAATCCCAGATATTCCATGTACGTTGCTTTTATGTTCCCTGCCTCCCCCTCTCCCATTTTTTTTTTTTTTGGTCAGTTGTAGGGCTGAACTCTGGGCCTGGGCGCTGTCCTTCAGCTCTTCAGCTCAAGGCTAGCAGTCTACCACTTGAGCCACAGCACCACTTCGTTTTCTGGTGATTAATTGGAGATAAGAGTTTCACAGAATTTCCTGTCCCAGCTGGCTTTGAGCCAGGCGTGAACTACCTGGATGCCAGCCTTTTCCCTCTTTTTTTGATTCTAGGATTAGTGTATCTGTTCTAGTCAAATTCTGCAATCGAGATGTCTGCAGTTCTACAGTTTAACTTGACTCTTAAAAACAAATATTTAAATACATATCCTTCAATTTTTTTCCTTAGTTGATCTCGTATTCCCTTTCTATTTAATGAGTGAGATATTCTATAATGATGCCTACTTAAGTGTGTTGTTACTTTGTAGTTATTATCCATTTCACAAATAGATCTGATTCATCGTTTTTACAGAGAACTTTTTTCATGTTAGTGTGTGGAAATTCTATGTGTTTTGAAAAGACACAGTTTTAGTTTAAGTGACTTTGTCATTCATTGAAGAGACAAAATATGGTAACTTCTATAGAAGTTTCAACTATTGAGTAAGTCTCTTAAAATATTGATGATGAAGCTAGGTGTGCTGGTGGTGGTTCATGCCTGTAATCCTAGCTAGTTAGGAGGCCTGAGATCTTAGAATCATGGTTTGAAGCCAGTCTAGGCAGGAAAATCCATGATACTCTTATCTCCAATTAACTACCAAAAAAGTCAGAAGTGGAGCTCTGGGTCAAGTGGTAGAGTGCTAGCCTTGAACAGAAAAGATGAGGGACAGCATCCAGGTCCAGGCCTAGGCCCCCGTCTTCAAGGCTAAGGACCACACACACAAAAAAGCCCCAAGATTTCCCCCCCTCCACACCCTACACCTCTGATGTTGACATGTGGTTAAAACTTATACATTATGAACAAATACTATTATATGATTTGTGCAGATGAATACTATTTAACCTATGAAAGACTATATAAATGCATGTATATTTTGTACTTGATATGACTAAATTTGTAGTAATGAGAGTAGTATTACCTCTTCTATGAAAACCTTAGGCTTTCCCCTATCCCATTTTAGTAAGGTGCTTAAACATTTTGTTTGCTTTGTTGGTGAATATTTCACAATTAAGGGACATTTATTTTCTTAATGTCCTTTAGATGCTCAACACGTCTCATTTTATAATTTGAAGTTGTTTATTAACTTTCTGAGTTTTCATTTAGACAGTATGTGACACACACACACATATATATATACACACACACACACACACACACACACACACACAATCACATGAGGATGGCTCTGCTTATAATACATTTCTGCCAAAACAGGTTATTAGTACCCATAATGGCTTTTTTTTTTTGTTTTTTAAATACTGAGATCTGTAGGAGTTTATTTCTAAGGTTTGGGCCTCATTTCCTTTAATTCCTTTACTCTTACCTAAGGCTTCCTTCAATCCTCCAAGTTGGGGTTTGAACCAGGACCTTGTGTATGCTAAGGAAGTGCTCCTAAAGCTTCTTATACGAACTGTGCTTGGTCATTTGTTTTTCTTCTTAAACTCCTAGCCTTTCTTTTATTCTTGTTAGTGGGAGTGCTTTGCTCTTCCTATTTTCAGAAAATACATTCTAAAATCTTCAGTAGATGCCTGAATCTGAGGACAGAATCAGATCTACTGTTTTCTCCTGTACATGTATAGATTTTACATTTAAGTTGTAATTTAGGCACTAATAACTAATAACAAATAATATGACAATATATTTTAATGTCTAATTTTAATTCCCATGCTGTGCCTATACATTTTGCAATTTGAAATGTACCACCAAGCTACCATGATTATTTTTCCTTTTTTGTAATTTCATACAAAGATTTTATTTTTTTAACCATAGATGTTTGCAACCTCATATGATTTTTCCCACCAAATTAGATCAAGAACTTGTACATTTTTCCTTAAAGGAAGCACTTTATTTTTTCTCTGTGGCATATCCTAATTGCTAGTTTTGCTCTTCTTGAGACTTGGGGTCATTATTAAGTAAAATGAAATTTATTTCAACACAAGCACTGAGGTACTGAGACAGTTTATCTGAGAACGGTGATGACTGAGATGTAGATCACACACATACACACACTAACACAGTGTGGATATGCTATACAAAGGGGGTGATTAACATCCTAAGCTGACCGAGCAGGGTAGTTTTAAGATTTTGCTGTGCTACTTGGATGGCCTCTAATTTGATACATATGAATTGTTCTTTCTGGAATTATTTTCTTTAATATTTGTGGGCTGACTGGCTACAGATAAGAAACCATGGCAAGCAAAACTAGATTGATGAGGGCAGGAGTGGGGGAAACTTGAATTAGAAAAGCATATTCCTGTTTGAAGAAAAGATTACCAAAGGAAATGGTCATGTTTTAGATTTGTGAAGTTAATCTTAAGGATTCAGTTTCATAAGAAAACCAAAGGATGACAAGAGATACTTATATGATTTAGAAATTATAGGGAAATAACATGTTTCTTGGAAAGAGAAAGGAGAGTGAGGCACTGGTGACTCATCTCTGTTATTCTAGCTATTCAGGAGGCTGAGATCTGAGGATTTGGATTTGAAGCCAGCCCACGCAGTTAACATGATTTGGTCTAGGTCCATGCACTTACTTAATCATCCATTTTCTTAAAGTCTTAAGATTCACTTAAAACTAATGAATAATAAATAGTGTAATTACACTTGCAGAAGCATGTTTTAGTCTACTTTTTGGTCTTAATGTTTCTTTTGCATTTGCTAATTTTGAAAGATTTAGACTTAGCAAAGTTAAATAGGTTTGGTATGTATAAAGAAAATATCTATGAAAAATATAGAATCTAGCATTTTTAAGAGTTGAAGAATAGTTTTTTGCTTGGGATTATAATGTTATAGAGGTTTGGATTAGTATAGACCTCCCTCAGGATGTATGATTTGTTTGTTTATTTATTGTGCTGGTACCAGGGCTTGAACTTAAGGCCTGGACACTGTCTCTTAGATTTTTTTTGCTCAAGGTTGGCACTCTACCACTTCAGCCACAACTTCACTTCTAGCTTTTTGCTGATTATTTGGTGATAGATCCTACGCAGACTGGTTTGAACCATGATCCTCAAATCTCAGGATCCAAAGTAGCTAGGATTATAGACTGGAGCCAATAGTCATTTGGCTACATTACTCTTTCAGATTGTTAAAATTTGCCCTACATAGTGGATACCTAATCTTAGGTGAATTTAATTTCAATTCTATCTTTCTATATAGAATAATGTTCTTTACGTAGTATTATTTAAAATAGAAGTGTAATTGGGTTGGTTTGCTTAAAAAATCACGGTTTTTAAAAAATGAGGTAAAATTAATGGCTTTTAACAACTTAGGACATTAATTTTAACTATTTTGTATAAAATTCCATTTTTCCTCCCTAAAATGCATTTAGATATAATTTCTGGGTGAACAACTAATCAAGAAGCAATTGTTTATCCCTAGCACTTGATAGATATTCAGCTAAAATTTGAGTAAAATAGGTTACATGTGTTAAGTTTCAGATTTTTCAAATATATCAATATCTTATTGATCAGAACCTTAAGATATTCTCTTAGGTTATTCTTGAATCAGTTTTTACATTGCTTGGCTGGTTAATATTTACCTTCCAGTTTCGGGTAATGGTTCGTAATAGGTTCTTTTTTGGTCAGTTTTGGGACTTGAACTCAGGGCTTCACACTTGCTAGATAGCAAGTACTTTACCACTTGAGACATGCCTTTCCACACTCCCTTTTGCCTCTGGTTATTTTTGAGACAGTCTTACTTTTTGAACTTTTATTTATGCTTCTTATGTAGCTGGAATAGCAGATACATGCTATTATGTCAAGCTTTTTCTATTGAGATGAATTCTCCCTAATTTGCCTGGGCTAGCCTTGAACCATGATCCTCCTGAGTAGCTAAGAAAACAGATCTGAGCCACCATTGCCAGACTACATTATCAGTTAGTGGTAGTCATTAAGAGTTAACAGTTCTGCAGTTTTCTTTTCTTTTTTGTCGGTGGTGGGCTTGGGTGCTATCCCTGAGTTCTTAAAGCTCACGGCTCTCTACTGCTTGAGCCACAGCGACACTTTCGGTTTTCTAGTGGTTTATTGGAAATAAGAGTCTCATGGACTTTCCTCCCTGGACCATGATCTTCAGATCTCAGCCTCCTGAGTAGCTAGGATTATAGGCATGAGCCACTGGTGCCCAGCCCAGTTCTGCAGTTTTCTAGTCATAAACTTTGAGTAGCTTAATTTTTTATTCGTTACATGATACATTTTGTTTCACTAAAGTTATAAAGTTAAAATGGGAGTTAATAGGAAAATATTTTGGCAAAACAAAAACTACAGGTTCATGAACTATAGGTTGTGACAGATACAGGCTTACAGACCATGGTATTTGAGCAGGTCTTTAGTATAACACTTTCTTTAAATATAGTTAGTTTGATTTGATGACATTTTCTGATATACTTCTTAGGACAATAGTAATTCTGAATTCTTTTTTTTTTTTTTTTTGGGTCCGGTCGTGGGGCCTGAACTCTGGGCTTGGCCGCTGTCCCTCAGCTCTTCACCTCAAGGCTAGCGCTGTACCACTTGAGCACAGTGCCACTTCTGGCTTTTTTCTTTTTGCTTATGTGGTGCTGAGGAATCGAACCCAGTGCCTCAGGCATGCAAGGCAAGCGCTCTACCACTGAGCCACCTTCCCAGCCCTAATTCTGAATTCTTAAAAGTGGTCCAAAAATATGGAAGCTACTCTACCATTATGGTGCTGAGACTTAAGAATTGCTATGTAGTCCTTGCTTTCGGAAACATTGAAATGCATGGCAATGGAAAGTTCACTGTAATACCAGAGCTAAATACATTTATACAAATACAAGAGATGCCCAGCACAATATGTAATCATTTCAGAGGAATGTAGTAACACTTTTTTTAAAAAGTGGCTGTGGGTAAGTAAAATACTGAATTAAGCCAGGTGCTAGTGGCTCATGCCTGTAATGCTGGCTAATCAGAGGGTCTGAGGGGCTTGCTTCTAAGCCAGTCCAGGTAGGAAAGTCCATGAGACTCTTGTCTCCAGTAAGACTACCAAAAAGCTGGAAGTAGAATGGTGGCTCAAGTAGTGTAAAGCATTAGCCTTTAGCCAAAGAAGTTCAGGGATCACACACACGCACTCTCTCTCTCTCACACACACACACACACACACACTATCTCTCTCTCTCTCTCTCCACAAATATACAAATTCTGGATTAAATACAAATACTGTATTAAAACGAACCACTTTGCTGGGCTCCTGTGTCACAAACCTGTAATCTTAGGAGGCTGAGATCTAATTAACCACCAAAAGCTTGGAAGTATGGAGGTATGGCTCAAGTGATAGCTTTGGAACAGCTCTGAGGCCCTGAATGCAAGTACCAGGACTAACACAAAAAATAAGCTTTGGTCTTGAAGTTCAGGTTAAATACAGTATAGAAACAGGTAGTGAAATTCCTTTTATTTTTGGTCGGTCGTGGGGCTTGAACTCTGGGCTTGGGCGCTATCCCTCAACTCTTCAGCTCTAGGCGACCGCTCTACCGATTGTGCCACAGCGCCACTTCTGGTTTTCTAGTGGTTTATTGGAGATAAGAGTCTCACGGACTTTCCCTGACCCGGCTGGCTTTTCCCTGACTGGGCTGGCTTTGAACCGTGATCCTCAGATCTCAGCTTCCTGAGTAGCTAGACTTACAGGTGTGAGCTACCGGCGCCAGGCTTTGTTTGTTTGTTTGTTTTTTTAATTATATTTTTATTATCTTTAAGTAGTTACACAAAGCAGTTACCATTCAACAAAAATGTATAAATATAATGCATCTTGATCTATGTCATCCCTTTCATTCTCTCTCATCCCTTCCAACCCTAACCCTCCTCTCAATTATCTTAGAGTATTTTGAATATTGAATGTTTTGACTGTTCTTCTCCTTCCTTTCTTCCTTTATCTACTCCCCTCCCCTTGACCTGCCAAGTGCAAGTTTTCTGGTATTTATTTTGTTGGACTGTAAGTTTGTTTTTCCAAGGATTTTACACTGTTTGAATTCTTCCCTGTAAGTACCATCCATTTGTGTACCCTTGCATACAACTCTGTATGTATTTACTTGTACATTTATGAATTAGTTCTAGCTTCTGCATATGTGAGAATATGTATCCTTTGTCTCTCTGGGCCTGACTTACTTCACTTAACATAGTTTTTTCCATGTCCATCTATTTCTTTGCAAATAATATAATATTAGTCTTCCTAATGGATGAATAAAAATTCCATTGTGTACATATACCACATTTTCTTGATCCATTCTTCCATTGAGGGGAGTCTGGGCTATTTCTATACTTGGATTGTGGGAAATAGTGTTGCAGTGAACATAGTTGTATAAATAGCTTTACCATATCCTAATTTACAATCTTTTGGATAAATGCCCAAGAGTTATATTTCTGTATCATAGGGTAGTTCTATGTTTAGTCTAGAATCCCCAAATTGCTTTCCAGAATGATTGAACAAGTTTACATTCCCACAACAGTTTAAGGGTACCTCCACATCCATGCCAACATCTATTGTTGTTTGTATTATTGATGATGGTCATTCTAACTGGAGTAAGATGGAATCTTAGTGTTGTTTTAGTTTGCATTTCCTTTATGGCTAGAGATATCGAGCATTTCTTTATGTGTCTGTTGGCTATTTTTGTTTCTTATGAGAAGTCTGTTTAGCTTTTTTGCCCATTTATTGTATTGGTGATTCATTTTGGATTTAGTTTCTTGCATTCTTTGTATATTCTACATGTTAGACCATTATCTGACATTTAGCTGGCAAAGATTTACTCCCATTGTGTAGGATGGTCTTTTTTGCTTGTTAAGTAGGTCCTTTGCCATGCAGAAACTTCTTAGTTGGGTGCAATCCCATCTGTCAGTTCTTTCTTTGATTTGCTGAGCCCCTGGAAGGTGAATTTGGTAAATTAAGATTTTGGTGAAATTCTTAATAGAAGCATAACTGTAGAGTGCCATTAATGTTTATTCATAGCTAGATATGATTAAACATTTTAATAGCTTGTTTTTTCAGAAGCCACCTCAGCTTAAATGAGAAAGGATATTTATTGTTTATCATTTTCTTTCTTTTTTTCTTTCTTCTCTTTCTTTTCTTTCTTTCCCTCCCTCCTCCCCCCCTCCCTTCTTCCTTTTTTTCTTCCAATTCTGGTGCTTCAATTCAGGGCTTGGGCGCCGTCCATAAGTCCTGTTGCTCAAGGTTAGCACTATACTCCTTGAGCCACAGTGCCACTTCTGGCTTTTTCTGTGATTTAATTGGAGATAAGAGAGTGTCCCATAGACTTTCCTGCCCAGGTTGGCTTTGAACCACAATCCTCAGATCTGAGCTGCCTGAGTAGCTAGGATTACAGGCATGAGCCACCACCATCTGGCTGTATTTGTGTTTTTCATATTGGAAGACTTTATTCATATTTTTTCATATAAATTTTTATATTGATTTCTACCTATTTCTGTTTCTATATCTCCTTTTTCTCTTAGTGCATAATTAGAAAAAAAGGGAACATGGAACAAATGCAGTTAGAATACTCAGTGTACATACATAATAACTGAAGTAGGAAATGTTGAATTGGGAGAAGGGGCAGATAGGATGATGGTGAATGATGGATAGGATGACTGATCAAGAAGCACTGGACACTTAAGTGAACATTTTAAATTGTTAACCCCTTGTACAATCATTTGAAGTTTAGGAAAAAACCATAATTATATTATAGAACAATTTACAATTTTATATAGAACAATTCACATGAAACAATTGGACCAGGTCCCATAAATTAGTCTAAGGGCATAACCAGCCATTTAAAGTATATTTTATGCTGTACTGCTTAATGCAACTTTGACTCTTCATAGATTGTGTTCTTCCTTATAGTCTCAGCATAAGAAGGGAGCCCATTTTTTGTTGTTTTTTTTTTTTGGGTCCGGTCGTGGGGCCTGAACTCTGGGCCTGGGCGCTGTCCCTCAGCTCTTCAGCTCAAGGCTAGCACTCTACCAGTTGAGCCACAGCGCCACTTCCGGCTTTTTTCTTTTTGCTTATGTGGTGCTGAGGAATCGAACCCAGGGCCTAAGGCATGCAAGGCAAGCGCTCTACCACTGAGCCACCTTCCCAGCTCCAGGGAGCCCATTTTGTTTGTTTGGAAGCATTAATTAAACTTTACTTGGATTCTTCAAATCTTCTTTTTCGTTCATGCATCAGCTTAATTTACATACATTTCTTGAGATAACCTAGGCCTAGAGGTCATAAGATTGGACTGTTATTTGACATACTTCTCTCTCTGATACACAATATCTGTATAGTTAAAAAGTGGCCCAGATGCTAAAGTTCCAGTGGCCAAGAGTGTCAAGTGTTCAGATTTGTAAGCCTGGATTACACAATTCCTAAAGCTGCTTTTGAGCTGTGTTTCTAGTTGTAGCATGTCACCTTACACTTAACCATTGTGAGGACATCTTTTTATTAATTTCTAATTAGCATAATGACTTGAGCTGTGGTATTCAGTGTTCCATGGTAAAGTTGTCATAGGAAGAGAAGAAATAAAAATGTTCAATTTCAACTTTACTTGTGAATGGAGTGAAGTTTGAAAGCCTTTTATGGTCATTGTTCAGCAGTCTGAAAATCTTATTAGAAACCCCAGAAATGCCAAGGCAGCTTTGGGTTGGATTTTAATAACATTTTGGAATGTTGATATTGTATGTCATTAATTTCTGTGATTTAATTGTAGATCAGCAACTTTGGTATTGGCTTTTAAGCTAAATGCATTTATAGTAGCTTTTCTTTTCAACATTATTAAGTACCTGGAAAGAGAGTTTATTTTCTTATATTTCTTTAAGTAACCGATTTGATTTTTATATGAGATACACTAAATTCCTTAGAAACTGCTTATATGAAAATGTCATGACACACATTTCTTGAACTAAATAAATTACATAGTACACTTATCATCAAAGTATTACCTTATCTACAGGTTTGCATGTATTTTTGGAATGGAGAAACCTAAAATTAGATGGGCAACATTTTCATTCTTGTTAGAGGAACTTGAATCCCGATGAACTTTCTGGATAAAGTGTTTAAATGTAATTTTCCTGTAACTATTTGCTATAAAAGTAACGTATTGTATGTAATGATCATTTGTCTAAGGTTAAGTATAACTTACAAACAATATGTTTTTATGGTCAGAGGATAAACTTGGTATGAATTAACACATTGGATTGTGAAACTTTTTCTAAGGAAATATAAAAGAGAATTTCCAATCTTTTGTGTGTGTGTGTGTGTGTGTGTGTGTGTGTGCGCGTGCGTGTGCGATTCTGATAATTCATTCTCCAAGTAGAAGATCTTGATTTTAAGGCTTTACTGAATTTATATTCAATTTTTATTAATTTCTTAAATGATCCCTTTTGTGGTTAGTACTTTATACTGAAGGAAAATATTGGTTTAATAGAAGTTTTTTAGTCTAAAAACTTAATGTGTTGGTCATTGTTTTGTTTTAAATTAAAGGTATTACATGGCTAAAGTTTTGCATTTTGAGTTGACAAATTATTATTAAGTCTGCTAATAATGGAGAGGTAAATTTTTTATTTGGCCATCCATTAAATGTAGTCGTATATTTTTTTAAATAAAAATTACAGACGTACTTAATGATATCTACAATAATACATTTGCCTTAGTTTTTCTTTTAAATCTTGATCTAATAGCATTGGCTCTGGTATTCATAGATGTAATTCTAAGGATAAAAAGTTTTGGATTCAAAATATAATTGAAAAATATGTTATTATAAAATGAGTCCTATTCACTAAATTGTACAAATTTTTTAGACTTTTGAGTTTTTGTCCTACCATTTGTTCTTCTGTCTTTTGCAAACACTTTTTAAGGCACACTACCATAAATCTGTGATGGCAAAATCATTGGTACTCCCTAACGTTTGCTTTTTACTTAAATAGTGACATATCACTGCCTCAAGGTGAAAGAATGGCTGTTAAGTAGCTTAAGAGCTACTTATTAAGGGAAAAGTGTTTTTATTGGCAATTCCCTTGAAATGAGTAGTTCACATTTGATTTTGCTTTGTAACTAAATAGTGATTGTAATAGAATTATCTACCCTAGGCTGGGAAATCTTCTCTAGAAAACTTTTACATCTTTCCGTATTTGTAGTTAATGAGGAATTATAAAAATGTAGGAACTAATCTGATTATGGCTGATAGATAAAATTGCTAAAATAATATAAATTATACTTTAAATAGGTGAGGAATTCAGGAACATAGCAAATTTAACTGAAGTCAGGCGGTATTATTAAAAAGGTGTGCATCTACATTAATCCTAGGTTAGACCTTATACTCACATTTTGGTGTTAAATGGCCAAATATCAAATAAATGAACTGTTGCCAGTGGTGTTTAGAAACATTATATCCCACATTTAAGGAGTATTTTAATTGTCAATAAAATTTCTTTGTACCAGTAAGGACATGAAAGATCAACTTCCATATACTTGAATATTTTGCTCATCATACAACTCCATATCTACCTCAACTCTTTTGGTTTGCTTTAAGAAATGATCAAAATTTTGTAGGAACATAAATATAATCTAAATGATGTTGTAATATTTTGAGTAATGATTATTTTAGCCCCATATTCTCTTGCATGAGATTTTCTACCACAATTATCAGATTTAGCAAAAGAAATTGATATGGATATATTATTACAATGGGATGGTCATCTAATTTTCAGATAATATTGGTTTTGTTAAACGAATGGTAGGAGGAGAGTCAGGAGTTTTGTTCAGCTTTCTTGCTTATACCATCACTTAGGAGCAGTAATAGTCTTCATTTTGTTAAAATTTCTTATTCCTTTAAAATGATTGAAACAGAGTATAGATTTGTGAGGCAAGTTTCTGAAACCATATATAAACAAACAATTCTTTTTTTCTCTTTCATTAGGTTTATCACATGCATATGTATTTCAATTAAAAAGGAAAACAATCTTTATAGTATAGTGTGAATAGTTATTTTCATTTTAAAAAATTAATAAAACCAATGAAGTTTGTTTAGAAATCTCAAAAGATCTTTAGTAGTATACCTGCAACTTCAGCAGTCTCTTTTTTATCTATACAGATTTCCCTGCCTTTTGTGGCAAGCAGCTCTAATTTAAATTTCCCATGGCTTTGGGTTGCAGACTTGGTTTTCTGCAAGAGTGCCCATGCTTACATGGTCATATATTCTGGGTGACTTTTCCACTTTTTCTTTTTTGTTATTTTGTTGATTGCTAAGGAGAAAGAGGATTTAAAAAAAAAAGTTGTTTCTTTGTTTTGATCTTTTTTTCCTTAACCCATCTTTTCCTGTGATGTTTTGTTTTGTTTTGCAGATTGGGAAGTAATATTGTGTGGTACTTAGATCTATGGGGACTAGCAAAGAAAAACTAATTTTGTTCTTGGTTTTGTTTTCTTAGTAACAGTAGCAGTTTAATTCTTGAGCTGTTGAAAAGCTCAAAGGATAGTTTAGCTTTATGCATGAAATTGATGGAAATTTATTAATCTTTGAAGTTTCTATTTATCGTCTTTTTACTTTTGAGATGGTTTTATAGTTGAATCAAGTTAATATTAAAATACTAACTAGCAATAAGTATTAACTAGTACTATTACAAATTTAATTTACTATTGTTTATTAAAGACATTCATATGTAGTCTGATATGTGATTTCTTTTACATTGAACTTTTGTTTGTTCATGGTATGTATTCAGATAGACATAGGAATATACATTGGATAAGGGACATAACATTTTACCCCAAATAGATCTTTTTGCAAATTTGCTACTACTTGTAAAAATGCTTGTTTCTTGTGGGTAGAATATTTTCTGAAACACAACTTTATGCTTTGGAATGTTCAGTCCTTGAAGTGTTATGTCAGTTTAGATATTGATTATTTTACAGAGCAAAAGTAGGTTCTATAGTTCCTGCAGCTCTTCATAATATTTTTATATAAAGGCTTTAAAATACCAAGTTAATGTGATCAAAGCCATTTCTATTTCTTAAAATTGATTTTAAGGATAATATATACTAGCAAATTTAACTGAATTTTATGTCCACTAAATGAATATAATAAAAATATCTTTTTCTTACTATTTAAAAAGTTCTAATAATTTCCTATTCTACCAGGAAAAATAATATTGTAATATACTACTAATGTTCTTAAAAACTGTTCTAATGCTAGTAATTATGAAGGAAAAGAGTAATTTTGTTAATTCATCTTTTTATTATATTTCACACAGTGAATTATCTAAAATAATATTTCTGGTTATGAGTATTTTGGTAATTGGGGATAAAGGAAATCCTTCATTCTGTGTGTGGATTTTAGTTTTTTTTTTTTGTGTGTGTACATTTTACTGCTCTTTGTGTATGTAATAGGTTTATAGAATTTGTGATTACCAACAAATAATTAGCACTATTTTTTTCATTTTTACCATTTTGTAGTTATTCTATTTTATACACAGTATTTTGATTTCACACTAGTAGTTTGTTTTCTATGAAATGACTTCTCATGAAAAGAATTGCCTTTAAAGTCAGTATACTTCAAAATGATGACAAAAATCCTGTCTTATTAGCTGTTTATTCATAATAGTTAAAATAATTTTGAGTTTCTAGTTTGTATTCATAATTATATAATCTTCAATAATTTGTAAAATTATTCTGAGCCCTTAAATCCAGTGAGTACTTTAAAAGATATTTTAGTTTTGATTAGACAAATACGAGAATGGCTAAGATGTATGTATTTCTAGTATTTAGCATTTCAAAACTGTATCATCTTTGGTATGAAAAGTAATATGACTGTAAAAGTATAGAGTTTTAAAAACTTCATAGGCAGTTGTCAGACAAGTGTTTTTTTTTTTTTTTTAAGGTCATGTTGCTTGATGCCATTTCCAGTCTTTATTGAAGTTCTTGTTTGGTGGCTTTGTTTTGTTTTGTTCTTTTTTCTTTTGGCAGTGGGTGGAAGATTCTTTTAAAACTGAATGAATAAACATGTATAGTAGCTATTGAAGTATAGTAGAAATGCTTTTGCTCATGGTATTTTTTTAGACCAAAAACTGCCGTGGAGGTAAGACAATTGAGGATAATCTTACTTTGTGTGGTACAGGGACTGTTTAGCTTTTAAGTTTTCTGTTCAGAAAAGTAGGCTCTGAATTAGACTTTGAATTTAGTTGGTTTGTGAAATATTTTACAGGTCACACAGCTTCATATTCATTTCAGTGCTGTAGTTGAACATTAGTGTTTCCTGAAAAATAAAAAAAATGTAAATGAGAGAAAAGAGGTGAGAACAAAATAAGAATTGGAAGAAAACATTACCACTGATAGGTAGGAATACCTGTACTGTCAGGACTTTTGAAAATAGAATACTTGAAATCTTTTTTTAAAAAAGAGTTTACATAACCTTTTACATATTTTATCAGGTTGACTATTGTAAGTATTAAAATATTACCTCTGGCCTTTATCCTAAATTATCTTACACCTCTGCAAATGATCAAAGCAATGCCTTGAGACTAATCAATTAAGTATTTTGTTAAATATTGTCTTGAATATGTACTTACTATAAAAGGCCTGTAAGTACAGAAATTTAATTACATATGATATTTTGCCACAAAAGACAGCTTAGAATTAAGGTATGCATTTATGTGTAATAATTTTATTAATGTCATTATGACATCTATTGGTGTTAATATACAGAAAATTTGACCCTTTCATTTTAAATATTGATATGAATGGGAGCTGTATTTCTTTTTAATTGTAGTAACTTGAGATAATGTGTAGCAAGTAGTTGGCTTTGAAAAATTTTTAATGTTTAAACTTTTTGAAATAGGAATTGTCTGGAATTTTATTTTAAAAAATAGAATAAAAATATTAATAGTAAAATCACAAATCCTTGTTAAGCATAGTAAATTTGTATCTAATTATTTTCAGTCACTAGAGATGAAGGTGTAAGTTTCTGTAACTTCTTTGTTGCAAGTCATAAATTGTATTTTGAAAAGCGATGAAAAGGAAAAAGTAATGGCTTTTAAGCAGATTTATGTCATATGGACACTTATTTTTGGGTTCATGTCACACACAAAAGCTTATGAAACTTTACAAAAAATTAAGGATTTTTAATCTAATAGGCTTGCTGAAACTGATAATCTAGGGAAAATTACACATTTTTTTCTTTTAAAGTTTATGATTTATCTTTTGTTAATTTAGTATATTCTTATTTTATGCTTTAAATTTTATTTTCAGTAATATGTTATTGCTTGGATAAATTCTCATTGTTGTAGTTGCATCCATCTAAGACATTTTATCAGCCAGCTATAATTATTTTGTCATTCTTGTGCTTTTGTTATGAGGTAGAGGCTTCATGTGTATAGTAAGAGCTGGTATATATTACAGTATATATGACAATTTATAATTTGACCTGTTACTGTAAAGAAGGCTAACAAGTGTGTATGACTAGCCCACCCCTTCTGGAGCAGTTGAAACAGGCCTCTGAAGACTCAAAGGAATTCTTTTAACTCCTAGCAGGGCCACAGGGTCAATGTCAGATTTAGTCATGCTGTTATTTTAGCCCAGTGGTCCAGAGAGATGACTGAAAAGTGAGTCTTTTATTTCTTTTTTTGTGTGGTTATTAACAGGATTAAATGTAAGCCATTGTGTACTTAGTACCAATTAGTTTCTCATCTGAGAGGTTCATTATGATTTTTTGTCAGCTTTGTTCTTGTAATATTTGTTTCATTGATTAGTTAAGGGGCTGAATGGACTTAAAAAAAGTTTTATAACTGCTTTTAAATTCATTGTGAATTTTAATAAGCAGTCAACTTTTCAGATATGTAGATCTTGATTTAAAAAGGACCATATCAAAACTTGGCATGGAAAATGATGAAGTTAGTTGTTAAAATTTTTTCCATATATTATCTTTTAAAAAAATAGGCTGCCTTTATATGTTAAATAATACTTTTATGTTTTTAGAAAAACTTATTTCAGATTCTTCTAGTATTTCTTCAGTTATGTTTATTTTGTTGTGAATGTGTTATACTTGCTCAGGAAGGACATATACCACAAAGCTACAAAATTAAAAAAATCTCTTCACGTTTTTACATTAGAAATAAGACTAAGCTATTCTAATTCTAGAATAAATATTTTTGTTACATATAAATGTACCTTAATTTAGAAGGAAGGAGCCTGAAAATTGACTCTAGTTACTATTACAAAAAAAGTAAAAAGCCAAGTTTTTTTGGTTCAAAAAGAGATGAATACACAACTTTTTAAATTAATTGCTTATTAAACTGATATTGCTTTAGAACTTTGATTAAAATAATTCTTAGTAAGGTATTTTATTGAGCAAAATTTCTCACAGTATATCATGATCTCAGTAAAATTTTGAACAAAATTTGCTATTATTTGGATGAATATGTGGATTTTGGCTACCGACAAGAAATATAACTCAAAATTAAAAGTTATTTTTCTAGTAATTACTTGAGATATCAGGTTTTAGATCTTCTGGAAGTGTGTAAAACACACCTTTTTATATACATTCATTCACCTTTAAATCAACATGTCTGTAGCTGGATTCAAGCTTTACATTGAGGTGTCAAGAAAATTTTAGAAATAGTAATTTAAGTGTGAAATTAATATTTTAACTTATTTTTAAGAGTTGCTTTGGCTTTTTGATATACAATATTTATATTATACTCTTCTATTGTTTGCTTACTGCTTGTTTTTTCATAGTGAAATTACTGAAGATTTTATGATCCAAAGAAATATGAAGCATATAACCTTTTTGCAACCTCCACAGTTGATTTCCAACATAGTTCTTAGCCCTTGCTATGTGGTATTTGTTATCTAGGTTTCTAAGAGAGACATTTCTACAAAATGAATACATGTACTTTGAAAAATATATCCTCTAAAATACCCCTCTTAAATATTTTACAAGTAATAGGAAGTAAACCCACAGTTACTTCCTCAATAAAGAGTACTTTCTTTTGAGAGAAAAGCGAGGTTTCTATAGTTTTTAATGTAGACCAAACATTTTATGGCTTTTGAACAAGAAAAAGTATTATTTTACCTAAAATAATGTATTTGGTGGATTCCTTATTTAACTTTTAAGTACTTTACTAGAAAAGTACTAGAAACATTTTCATATACTGGGCTTGTTGACTACTTACCCATTTAGGTTTTAAGCACATGAATGTATATCAACTAATTTTTACTAGCATTATATTTATTACAAATATCTATGTTGGGACATAATAGAGTTTGATTATAAAAGAAATTTGGCTTCCATTTACATTATAAAGATTCTAAGTGCCTGCTTGTAATGATGTTTAGATTCGTATTTTTCAACAACTCTTACCTGGTATCTAAAATTATCAGTAGTTGTTTTTTCATACAAGGAAGGAAAAATAAAACTATATTTTACCTCTGTTATTTTACTATATTGGCATGTTGTATGCATCTAATTGAAAAGTCTGTAAACTTTTCGTGATCTGTGATACTGGTTAAGAATAAAGGTAAAGATAATCTGATTGAAAATGTTATCTAAAAATAATACCCCCAAATATCCATTCATTTAGTGAACAAATAATGAAAGGCCTTCTCTGTGTCACTATGCAGGTAAGTAAGCTGACACATTCTGAAATGAATCAGTTGTAGATCTGACTTTACAGATCCTATAGTTTAATAGAGAAGACAAGAAATGAATGGCAAGACTTTTTGAGGTAAAGGCTCAGAAAGGTACTGTGTCCCTGAGAGACAGAATAAATGGTTGATTGAGGAGACAACAGACTTGTTAATTCTGTTTCCAATAGAGCAATATTTCTCAGATTGGATTTCTCAGATTCCCAGTGTCTATTTGGAGGGGAAGGTTTTAGAGTTTCAAATGAATTTTAGAATTTGTGTTTTTCTTTTGGTGTTGAAAGGTTTCTTGTCTGTTATTAAGATAACATTTTGCTTGATATTCGCAGTAAAAAGACATTTGTTATAGAATTGAACTTGAGTTTCTTAAGCCAGTGTTACTCAGTTTTGGATTTGTGACAGATTTGATTGATATTTAAGAGAATTTCTGTTTCCTAAACATAATTTATATATTTTTTCAAAATTGAGAAACAGAAGCTTAAGCTAGTATTTTAAATTAGCTTATTCTTTCTGAACAACATTCACATTTATGGTAGGATAATAAATGGTCCAGAAGTGTATGAATAGCAAGTTGTGCATTTTGAGATTAAAACTCAGTTTTACCTTTGTCTATAGTTTTGAATACATTAGAAGTGTAATTTTTTTTTAAGGAAGAGTATGGTATAAGATTTTGTTTGATAAATTGTGGTAAACCCATAAGGAATAAAACAAGTACTTTAACTCCAACTTATTATGTAAAGAGATTAGTGGTTTACAGTGTCTGAAGTAAATATGGTAAATGTAGGAATATTTTTAGTGAATGTCCCAGATGTTGCACAATAGTGAATATTCCAGATGTCGGGGAATATCATTGCAAAAGTCTTTCCTGTTCTTATCTTTATAAAAATATTTCTTAAGGACAAAAATGCACCTTCCCAAACAACTAAATAAAAAACAGACTAAGTTAAGGATTAAAAGATAGCTTCTAGTTTAAGATTTGTGACAGATTTGTATTTTCTCAAATCTCTCCAGGTTTTTAGAATGGGGGATTTTGTTGGAAAATACTATTCCTACCAAGTGGGAAAGACTATTTTGATCAGAGAGAAGAAGTTAGTATGACATTATTTACTCATATCATACATAGAGTAGAATAATTTTGGTTTATCTGTATTCTTATTTTCTTATATATTTTGCATGGAATATATGCTACTTTGAGCAGAATATTTTATTACCATTTGAGGTTTTAATAGTTCTTGTGTCAGCTTCCCTTTATGTGAAAACATTTAAATTGCTTTGGTAGACTTTAAGTAACAAATAACAAACAGAAAAAAAAGTGTATTGCCATGTTCTCTTTTGTCTTAAAAAAAATCTCTGAGAAATTGCAGGAATTTCTCATAATTTCCTATGTATAGAAATGTCTGAAACATTAAGAAGCTGCTAAAAGACTCTGGCTCTGAAAGAAGTCCCAAAGATACATCACTGCTTGACTGCAAACATTTTTTAAAAAGTCACTGATTATAATGAACGCAGCCTTTAATGGCAGTTTTTCCTCTTCTTTTCAGAGAATGTGACAGAGTGTCATTAGGGTTTTAGAAATGAATGCTCCTGAGGAAAGGAGGATCACTAGGACTACAATGATGCCCAGTATGTGGCCGGGGGATTCTCAGTTGGGCTTTTTCATTTTTTTAATCAGGTTGCAGAATGGGGATGGATAGAAGGGGATGGGAAGAGCTTTGGGACACCTGTACACCAGTATAACTATACTGATCTTGATATTGAAATTTGTAGAGTCTAATGTGAAAGGGTAAACCATATTTACATTTTGAAGCACCTAATTCTTTTTTTGCATTTACCTAAACTGTTTGGATATATTAAATCTGAAATTTCATTTGAATTGTAATTTCACTTCTGCTCTAAGAATATTGTTTTAACCTATTGTTCTTTTCTATGGTGACAGTAATTGCCCTTGATGTATTCTGCAGGTCAATCAGACTGTATCACAAAAGAGAACAAATAATAAATGTGTGCCAGAAACAGCTATGTCTCAGTACAAAAACAGAAAAGCATAATTTTGCATCAGACATTGAAATAATACCCAGAAGACATTGCATCACATATTAATGCAGATCATTTTAGTGGGTAAAGGGTAGAAAGGCAGTTATTTGTATGTACTCATCGAAGATTTGCTACTTTAACACTTGAATTTAATGAATAGCACTTAACATCTATGAAGGAGTTTATTATTTTTGAGATTATAGTGTGTATACACAATGCTTGAGAAGTTGAGAAATATTCCTGTTTAGTTAAAGTCATAACAGCATTTTTGAGCAGGTGTTTTCTTTCCCGCGAATCCCTGTAGCACTGAAATTTATAGAAACATAAATTATCTATTTCTTTGCTTCTTTTTCCAGTTGAAATAGGAGAGAAACTGCTAGATGGCTTGAAGATACAGCTCAGTAATAGAGTGCTTGCTTAACATGTATGATGGACTGAATTTGAGCCCCAACACCAAGAGAGAGGATCCTTTGTTTTTATTTCAGTCTTAGTTCTTTCCAAAGGCCTTTCAAAACTCATATTTTGCTTTTAAGAAAATTTATTCTGTAAGTTTCTTATATGTATTATAACTTCATAACTCAGTGTGAACTAAATTCTTTATTAATTTAGTGAACTTGGTTTACTTCTCAGGACTTGAACTGTTTACTTTTTTTCTTTTGGCTCCTGAATAGTTTTAACTTTAATTTTTGTGTGTGTGTGTGCCTGTATTGGGGCTTGAACTCAGGACTTGGAAACTGTTCTTGAGCTTTTTTGCTTAAGCCTAGTGCTCTACCATTGAGCTACTATCTTGCTTCCAGCTTTTTGGTAGTTAGTTGGAGTTAAGAGTCAGGACTTTTCCTGCCTACTCTGGCTTCAAACCTCAATCCTCAAATCTCAGACTCCTGATTAGCTAGGATTACAAACATGAGCCACTGGTGCCTGGCTAATTTGTTATTTTTGCGACAGAGTCTCACTGTGTATCCCAAGCTGGCCTGGAACTCTCTCTATTCCTTAATTTTGAGAAATTACCCAAACCTTTATATGATTCTGTTCTTTAATTATTGCAAGATTTTAATTAAATAATGTACAGTATATACAAGAACTAGGATGGTATGGCATGTACACTATACTTGAGCCACACCTCCAGCCCCATTTTTTGTTACATATTTTTAAGATAGGTTCTCAACTTACACTCTGATGTGTGCTTCAAGTTCTATTTGCTTATTTTAGGCTTCCTGTCATTGCTGGTATGAAAGACACATGCTACCATGTTCACCTTTCCTCAGTTGAGATTGAGTCTCATGGACTTTTTGCACAAACTTTGGAGCTGGACTCAAATGTTGATCCTTACCATCTCATCCTCCTTGTAGCTAGGATTATTGGCACCATAAGTGCTCATCTTAAATTGTATTAAGATGTAAAAAAGATTGATTAAAAAATGGACAGTATGAGGGTTGGAAATTAGGGCCTTGCACTTGGCAGGCAGGAATTTAGAATTTAAAAAAAATTAGTGCTGTATGCTTGATTTGTAAAAACGTAATTTTATGATATGATTATGTGATATCTAATATTCTGTGGCTCTGTATTTTGAATGTTATAGCTACATTGGGTATTAGAAGATTCATGAAAGATAGTAGGTAGGAAGACATCATTCACTTAGCAATAACCAAATCAGCCAAATTTATTAGTTTATAAAAATAAGCTATTTTTGTTAGTTTTGGTAGTGTTTTATCTACTACATTCTAATAAATGATGGATTTCTCATTTGTGCATTACAATAATTCTTTCATAAAAGTACTTATTAGTTCAAGTTCAGTGAATAGATACTTTGTTTCAGTTGAGAGTATCTAATATTTATAAACTAGCTATTGATATTTTGAACCATATAGAGTTTCTTTGTGTGTGTACCAGTCCTAGGGCTTGAACTTAGGGCCAGGGTGCTGTCTCTGAGCTTTTTTGCTTAAAGCTAGCACTCTACCTCTTTGAACCATACCTCCACTTCTGGCTTTTCTAGTGGTTAATTGAAGATACGAGTCTCACAGACTTTCCCACCCAGACTGGCTTTGAACTGTGGTTCTCTGATCTCATCCTCCTGAGTAGCTAGGATTACAGGTGTGAGCCATCGGCACATGGCCAGAGATTTTTTTTTTAAAAAAGACATTGTTCACATATAATTATGCTATACATCTTAGTTATCTGGTAACTACTTAATAAAATATACTAAATCTTTGTTCTCTTCTTTTATTAATTTGTTAGTAGTGTGAATATAAGGGATTTCCCTATATTATTTTGATACTGCTTGTCATGTATTGGTGTCTCATCAGTTTATTAAGTGCTTTGTTATTGGGCACTAGATATACCTAGAGAGTGAGTAAGTGTGTGTAAGACTAAAGTTTCTGACTTGCCAAGATCATCATACATCTCATACACTTCTCATATATCTATAGCAAAGTAACCCCAATTTCCCTGTGTTGAGACTTCATTAATGGAGTTTGACCTTGTTAGTTCACATATATTTTTAATTTTTGCCTTATTTGGTGAAGACTTTCTAAAAATTTTACATATATACACACATCTCTTCTTTAGTTTTTGATAGTAGCTTGCTAACTATTTGAACAACTCTGCAAGGCCCTTTTTACATTCATTGTTTTCAGATAGGGTATCACTTGATGACCAGGCCAGACTAGACTGCGATCCTTCTATTCCCTTTGTCATTGGGATAACAGATGTACATTATTGTTTCTAGCCATTGTGCTTTCTCTGTAGTTTGGGACAACACATGGTACAGCTATTGGTTAAGATGTAATCTCATGAACTGCTCAAACTGGACTTTAACCATAGTCCCCTGATCTTCACCTCAAAGTAGCTAGGGTTACTGGTTTGAGCCACCACATTTGGCGTCTTCAGATTTCTTGATGGCAGTTCTTTGGCTTAAAGATTTGCCTTTGTTTGCTCCCTCTTTCCTGGATTTTTCTGGTTATTTATTGTTATGATTCTTCTGTAAATACATCCATTACCATTAGAATATGCTTGACTATTGGAGACAGTTACAGCTCTTCCTTTCCCTCCCTCCCTCCCTCCCTCCCTCC
>NW_012267311.1:5401890-5460433 GCF_000151885.1 Dipodomys ordii
TTCCTTCCTTCCTTCCTTCCTTCCTTTCTTTCTCTTTTTTTCTCTTTCTGTCTTTCTCTCTGTCTTTCTGTCTGTCTCTGTCTCTGTCTCTCTCTCTCTCTCTCTTTGTTTAGTTTAGTTTTCAATCAGTGTTTTGTCATCAAGCCCAGGCTAGCCTGGAACTTTTTATGAATCCCCAGCTGGCTTTGGATTCCAGGTTCTCCTGCCTCAGCCTTCTTTTGAACATTTCTTTATTCTTTATCTCCTCTCTCGCTCTCTCTCTCTCCCTCTCTCTGGTAATAGGCATTGAATTTAGTTTCTTGTACTTGTATGGCAAAGCTCTACTCCTTGAATCATGCCTCAGAACAAAGTCTTAATTTTTTTCCAATGGGAGATATTGTGTTATCCCTCTTTGAAACCCCAAAGTGTGTCTTCAATGCATGTTTGATGAGTGGATTAAAAAAAATTTTCCTCCTATAGCAGAATGAATAAACCAAATGACCATAAAGACAAATGGTTAACAGTTTACAGTTTTTGACTTTTGACTTAAGCTATGAAATCCATAAAATTAACAGTGTCTAAAAAAAAGTTGGCCACATTTATACTGTGATCTAAACTTTGTGTTTATGAGCTTTGTAGCTAGTTAATGGGAATGTTTAGGTAAAACTGACTTGATCGTTAGTTTTTTTGTTCCCTGCATTTATTAAAATAGTAATTATTATTTACTCTACAAATTAGTTGATATTTATTTATACACCTCATTGATGTTCTTTCATGAAAGTATCTATTTGTTCAGAAAGTTATTTTGATAATCTCTTGCCTCAAGGAGTTTGTAATACAGTGCTATGTTTCTTTTAGATATGTCCATGAATGTGTATGTGTTTTCTAAACCCCAAATTATTTTTATCATTACATACTATTTACCTTTTTTATTGTGTTGGCACTAGTTCTAATAGTGCAGAATTGTAGTAAATAAAACTGTTGGTACCTTAGCAATAATCATTGCTGTGGGTATAAGTGAAGCCAATGTTATAATTATTCACCACTACAAACTCAGTTTAACAAAGAAGCCAGTTTTACTTAAGAATGTTCTTAGTGAAGCCTAGGAAAAAGTTAAGTTTATTAAATCCTTACCTTGATAATTACCATTTTCAATATTCTGTATAATATGGAAGATATATTTAAAACATTTAAACTATGTACTGAAGCAGGGAAAAGCACTTGTTCCACTGAATTGTGTGAGGTGGAGGTATTTTGTAGACATTTTCTTGAAATTAATAAAATAGCCTTGCACGTCAAAGAAAATTTTTACAGCATTTGTTGCCATGATTCAGTTTGACCTTACAATCAAAATTTAAAAGTTTGGAAAATTTGTACCTACCTTTTACTAATTCCTCCCACTCAGACAGGGACTTGAACTCAGAGTCTGATGCTTTTGTTCACAGGATGGTGTTCTACCACCTGAACCATGCCTCTAGAACCAAAAGCTTACTAATTCTTAAATACCTTTTTTCACATCAGATGTGATATTTTTATTTTATTTTTTTTGTCAGTCGTGGGGCTTGAACTCTGGGTCTGGGTGTTGTCCCTCAGCTCTTCAGCTCAAGGCGAGTGCTCTACCACTTGAGCTACAGCTTCACTTCTAGCTTTTTCTGCTTATGTGGTGCTGAGAAATCGAACCCATGGCCTCATGCATGCAAAGCAAGCACTCTACCACTGAGCCACCTTCCCAGCCCCCAGATGTGATATTTTAAAAGGTGATCATTTTTGAATAGCATATAATGAAATATGTCAATATTTGGAAGATCTTTATAATCCATTAAAACAATATTTTTCCATATGACAAATGCAAGTGTTACAAAGTTGTGCATAGGATAAAGGATGCAACTGATTTTTGAACTAGTTCAAACTCCAGGACTATCTCTGCGCCCCCCTGGCCAAAGTTAATTTGGTTTGACAAGTACTTGTAAGAGCCATCTCTGTGGCCTTGACTGCAAATGCACCTAGGATGACAAAATCTATAATGAGAAAAAATGAAGAATAACCATGGTTAAAATTTTAAAATACTTTAGCAATTGACAGAACAATCTAATTATTTCCATTGCATACAGCATTTTAAGACAGTAATTAAGATTGACAGCATTGTTAGGACCATTAAGCTTTCCTTGTTACAATTAGGAACACTTGAACATGATTCTGTAAAAGGCTAATGTCATTAATTTAGAGGGTACTTCCTTGGTAAAATGTCTTCCTAAACTTGTATCTAGAAGATTTATAAACTTGGTACACTAAAATCCAGTAAACATACAAGGGACCTAGCACCAATTATTATCACAGCTCTATATTTATAAGGTAGTCATTTAAAAGATCTTGACATAACAGACACAAATGAATTTTGACTCAGTTAAGACTCCTAAATAGACTCCTAAGTTTTCCTAAATAGTATGATCAACAGAATGTGATCAGTTATCTTGATCTACCTTATTACTTATACCAAGAGGAAATTGAACTATATAGCTAAGAATCCTACTTTTGAGTATATCTTTATAGGAAGTGAAATCTGTTTGGAAACTCCCATGTTCTTTGGAATATATGCAGTTTATTTTTTTATTTTTTGGTGGTCATGGGGCCTGAACTCTGGGCCTAGGCACTGTTCCTCAGCTCTTCAGCTCAAGGCTAGCGCTCTACCAGTTGAGCCACAGTCCCACTTCTGGCTTTTTCTGCTTATGTGGTGCTGAAGAATCCAACCCAGGGCTTCATGTATTTAAGGCAAGCACTCTACAATTGAGCCACCTTCCCAGTCCATGTAGTTTATTTTTTGTTAGACTGTACTTCACCTGGTTGTGTAAACTTGAAAGTGGCTTGTTACTCATGATTTAGTATTCTGTATCATCAATATGTTTTATAAAACTGATAGTGCTGGTCAAATAAGTCAGTGAGTGAGATAAAGACTTGTTAACATTTTGAGAGTAGGCAGCGATCCTGAATAGAAATCAGTTAAAATGCTTCAAGGAATGGATACATACGTTCAGTGTAGTTTTTTATTTTTTATGTCCCAGAATGGCTAGGAGTTTATGAGTTTCAAAGAAATTATTTTATTTTAAATACTTAGCAGAGAGCTAAATAAGAACTTGTAGGCAGGACAAATTTGAGAAGACAATGAGGAGAAACAAATACCAAAATCAAATTTGATTAATGTGGTGGTAGTCTGTAAGGAGTATTCTGGAGGGACTGTGGAGGAGAATAATTGTGTTGAATGTGTTTGAGAAATTGAGATTTGTATCTTTTAATTTGACTGTTAATGACATTAAAAGTGCATATACTGGGCTAATGTGGAAACATGCCTTTTCTTTCTGGGGTAGCTAACATGTTTATTTAAAAAATATGTCAATTACAAAATAACTGTTGGTAGCCCTTTTCATCTTATAATTCTCCTTAGCATCTAATTCTAAGAAAATGGTTCTGTAGAATGTGAAGATCAAGGAATAGGAGAAGGCAGCCAACGTTTGTTTAATATGTGCTTTGTAAATGGTGCCAAAATATATTAGTTTGTCTGCGGAATAAAATTTAGTGTTTTTGTTTTTTTCCTTTCTCTAGCATATTGATTTTATTATAGTATGCCATAGCTGCTTTCCGTGCAGCCTTCCCAGTTTTGGAACAGCAGCCAGTTTCAGGAATTAAAAGAATTAGGTTTCTTTGCCTGGTGGCACAAAAAAATACTAAAAGTATTAAATCGTTGGCTTGTCTATTTGGGGTACAATCAGAAAAAAAAAAGTTTAGAGATAAAAGTCAATTTGGATATTGTTCACATTTATTCATACTTTCCCAGGTATATTTTTCTATTTCTCCTTGATAGATATAATCCTTTTGAAACAGTTTTTCAATTGCTGTTATGTCCAGAGGAATAGATGTTTAATAATATTTTAGGATAAAGACTAAATTCAGGATTCAACTACAGTAACTCAGTGCCACTAGCTATGAAAACATTTTAATCTATGTTTGGACTATTATAAGCAAATATTTAAAATTGTGGTTGCCTAATATGATTATATATTATACAACATTTTAAAAGATTCACTTAATATATCAAGTAATGAAAGCAGCCAGTTTGGTAAAGGGAAAAATGATAATTTTAACTTCAGTACTTGAAAAAATAATGTTATTTTGTACTTATTGGAGAAGGAAAAGGGATGAAGTGACTATAAGAACCCTTTTATATTGTCTATTGCTTGGGAAAAAAGTATGTCTTTCTACCCCTGAAAAGGCTCATGTGTTAAAGGCCTGATTACCAGATGATGGGCTTTGGGAATGTGATTGGGTCACAAAGGCTCTGACTCAATCATTGGATCAATCCATTAGCAGATTTATAATTTGATAGCGTTATTGGGAAGTAGTGGAAACTTTAGGAAGAAAGGCCTAGCCTGGAGGAAGTTGGTTACTGGGGAGTGAGTGTCTTACTTTGTTCTGGTCCTCTATCTGTATTCTTTTTTTTTTTTTTTTGGTTGGCCGTGGGGCTTGAACTCTGGGCCTGGGCGCTGTCCCTCAGCTCTTCAAGGCGAGCGCTCTACCACTTGAGCTACAGCGCCACTTCCGGTTTTCTAGTGGTTTATTGGAGATAGGAGTCTCACGGTCTCTCCTGCCCGGGCTGGCTTTTTAACCGCGATCCTCAGATCTCAGCCTCCTGAGTAGCTAGGATTACAGGTGTGAGCCACCAGCGCCCCGGCCCTCTATCTGTATTCTGACTGCTATAAGATAAAACAGCTTTGCTTCGCTACACACTTCCTGTCATGATGTTCAGCCTCACCACAGCACACAAACAACAGATTTAAGTGACCTCTGAAACCAAGAACCAAAATAAATCTTTGCTCCTTTACTGTGTTCTTTCAGGTATTTTGTCATAGTGATGAAAAAGTGATGAGCATATTTTTTTCTTTTTGAGGGAGAAAGCTTGCTTTCCTGGCTGGAGCTTTACCACTTGGCTGGCACTCTACCATTTGAACCATGCCTACAGTTTTGGTACAAAAACCAAGGAGTGCCAGCACCTATTACCTAGATGTAAGCTCCAATGGATGCTTGATCCCACTACTTCCTTTGGTAATTGAACACTGCTGGTTTTATAATTTAATGGTCTTCATAATTCTGCCATTTTCTTCATTGTATTTTTAATGACTGTTGTAACATGGATTTAAATTATGTGTATAGCCAGGTGCTGGTGGCTCACACCTGTAATCCTAGCTACGCAGGAGGCTGAGATCTGAGGATCCTGGTTCAAAGCTAGCCTAGGCACAAAAGTCCATGAGGCTCTTATCTTCAATAAACCACTAGAAAACTGGAAGTGGCACTGTGGCACAAGCAGTAGAGTGCTCGCCTTGAGCTGAAGAGCTGACGGACAGCGCTCAAGCCCAGAGTTCAAGCCTCACGACTGACAAAAAAGAAAAGAAAAAAATTATGTGTATATACTAGCAGTATATACACAGTATATAAAAACAGTGTATACACAGTATGGACACTGGACTATAAAGAAAATTTGTAATTTCTGAGTGCTACTTCTCATTGATTTCAGTTATTTCTTTTTGAAAAAGTTTGAAATTGGATGCCAGTGTCTTACATCTATAATTGTAGCTACTCAGAAGCCAAGATCTGGAGGATTGAGATTCAAATCTAGTCCAAGCATAGTTTTCCATACTCCCATCTCCAAAACAATCAGCCAAAATGCAAGGATGGAGGTCTGACTCAAGTGGTAGAGTGCCAGCCAAGTAAATACAAGACACTGAGTTCAGTGTACATCACTGCCAAAAAATTTTGAGGGATATGAAGGAAAAGTTGTCAAGATACCTTTTGTTTGTCTTTTTAGGCTTTCTTTAGGGCCCCTTTGTTTGGTTTTTGTTTTTTCTTGAGATAGGGTCTCAACTTTGTAGCCCAGGTTGACCTGGAACTGACTATACAGTACAGGCTGGCCTGGAACTCATGATCTCCCTGTCTTAACATCTGAAGTGCTATTATTATAGATATGTATTGCCACACTGCTCTCTTGGTGCCTTTTAACTTTACCTTTCTTGTCATGTTTTATTAGCTTATTAGTGGTTTATCCATTGATGGCTCTGTGTCAGCCTCATATTTACTTTTGCAATGTTGAACAGCTAGTTAATTAACCAAATAGAACATTTCTTAAGAAAATTAAAGGTAACTTGATGTTTAATTTTGTGTATCAACCACATGAGTAAACAATGCTGGTAAACATTTCTTAGTGTAACTGTGAGAGTGTCTCTGAAAAACATTAGCAATTGGATCTGTATTATGTAAAGATGGTCTTTACCAATGTGGATGGGCAATATTTAGTCTGTAAAGGGCCTAAAAACAACAGTTGATGAATAGAGGATCTTTTAGCTCTTTGGTGCTTGTTGTAGTGGAGACATTGAAATGAAACATTCATAACCATTTATCCTAAGATGTTGGGAAATAACTTCACTGTGGCTCATGCCTGTAATTACAGCTACTGAGGAGGCTGAGATCTGAGGATCACAGTTTTAAAGCCAGCCTGGGCAGGCAAGTCTGTGAGACTGTCTCCACCTCTGGTCCTCAGCTTCACCCAGACTCCAGCTCCTCCCTGCCCTAGAGTTCCCACCCAATGCTGGCCACTCCCTTTCTCTGCCCAGGCTTGCATTTACTTCACTTCCAACCCCCCAGTCCTACTTGTGATTTGGAGAGGGACAGATGCCATGTGCTTCCTCTCCTGTGGAGATATGGCCCCTCTAATAAACCTTATAATAATCTTTCTTCTTTGCTTGCCTGCCTCCTGCTTGGTCCCGTAGGATGGTTGTGAAGGATTCCTACACTGTCATCTTCAGTTGACCACCAAAAATGTGGAACTGGAGCTATGCCTTTGGTGGTGGAACACAGGCCTTGAGCAAAAAAGCTTAAGGCCCTCAGTTTAAACCCCAGTACTTGTATGTGCTCATGCATGTGTTCTTGTGAACACATACACAGTGTTGAAAATGGAACTATATCTTTTTATATTTTAGAGAAACTTTCAGTTTGAGATACCTTTACTTTTTAAGTAGATTAACTGATTTTCTTGGGAATAATTCTCAGACACTGTCTTAAAAAGACATGGATGCTTTCCTGATGTTTTATGGGTTAGCTTTCTAATATCAACCATAGATGAAATGTGACATTCAAAGGCTGTCAGCATAAATGAGAACATTTTCCTTAAATGAAATATTTCTAAGATTGCTATACCTTTGGAGTTTAAACAATTGTATTGCATATAGTTTCACAGAACTCCAGATTGTTGAAACAGTATTGAAAAGAATTTTGAGAGTTTTGGGATTCAGTGATGAAACTTAAGACAGTATACCCAGAATTGCCTCTGTGCTTAAGATTAGTGGTACAGTGATGGGACTGTCACACAAATTTGTTATTTGGGACATTAAATGGGAATTTAGGTGTTTCATCTTTGAACACTATTACTACTGCTGCTACTACTACTACTTCTACTGTCTGTCTCTGCTACATTGCTGCTGTTGCTACTACTACTACTATTGACAGGGTTTTACAACAGCTAACTCAAGGTAGATTAGAACTTAGGATCTTACCACTTTTCACTATGCTGAGTGCTGGAATTATAGTCATGCATCACCAGACCTGGATAAACCATCAAAAAAAATTTTTTTTACTCAGATGCACTTAACACTTACTTTGCCTTTTGGGTGGATCTCACTGTCATACAATTTATATTTTTAACCTATAAATAATTGATCATTGTTGTTTTTATTGTTCCAGCCCTTAATTAGTATTTTTTAATCGGTTGTGGGGCTTGAACTCAGGATCTGAGTCATATCCCTAAGCTGTTTGGCTCAAGGCTAGAGCTCTACCCACACAGCTCTGGTTTTTGAGTCTCACAGGGGCTTTTCTGCCTGGGCTGCCTTTGAACTGCCATCCTCAGATCTCAGCCTCTTGAGTAGTAGGATTATAGGCATGAGCCACTGCATCTGCTTTAATCTTTTTTTTTTTTAATTAAGGTAGGAGACATGTATTTTTAAGTTAATTGTTGGGTTGTATATTATTATTATTAAGGAGTTGTAAAAGACGTTACAATTCTATAAGTCAGGTAATGTGTATAATGCTTTTTGGACAGTATCCCCACTTTCCTCACTCTCTCCCATTTCCCCCCTCCTGTCCCTGCCCACAGATTGCATAGATCACTATTTACATAGTGTCTTTCTTAATCTTTTACAAGTGGTGATCAGTAATCACATCAAGAATTAAAGATCTTTCTTATTTATTTATTTAGGTTGATTGGGGGCTTGAAGTTGAGGCCTGGGCACTGTCTCTGAGCTCTTTTGTTCAAGGCTAGGATTCTACCACTTGAGCCACAGCACCATTTCCGGGTTTCTGATGGTTAATTTGGAGTTAAGAGCCTCATGAACTTCCTTGCCTAGGCTGGCTTCAAACTGTGATTCTCAGATCTCAGCCTCCTGAGTAGCTAGGATTATAGGCATGAGCTACCAGTGCCCAGCTTGATCTTTTATCTTTTGTTGGGAAATTTACAATTACTTTGGGTAGACACCTGGTTATTTGACTTCCACAATTTTGAGGCTTCATCTGTTGCATATCTGTTAAATTGTGGAAAGATGTAAGCTCTGTAGTAAACAGGAAGTTTTTAATTCTTTTCTGGAAGAATAAAACTCATAATTTGCAGAGCTATAGTTAAGTAGTATTTATATTTATCCTGGGTTGAACCAATTGGAGTAGGATGGTTGACAGTAGATTTATAAATATACTTTGGTATTTTTGAATGAACTTTAGATTTTACTTGGTAAATAAATATTGAAAACAGTACCTTGAAAAGAACTCCGGAGGAAGAAATAGGAAAATTGTGTTTAAAATTTTTTTTGATTATTTAGTTTTTCATTGGTCATTGTGTATATACTTCCATTTTTTAGGGTGTTTTAATTACCCCAAATAATGAATTTTATTACAACACAGATAGATAGTACTTTGGTCATATTTATCCTCTATATGTAGTCCTCATTAGAAATGAAAGACCCAGGTAGTAGAATTCCAGCACTAACATTTTCTATTGCTGTTAAATTATTAGCATATTTGCAGATGCTGCTTTTAAGTGCTTTCAATTTCTGTAATAGAGAAAATTGTGAAGTTAGTGAGAAAGTCTGTTTGTTATCTTTTGGGTCTCTCTTTAAGGGCTTTTTTTTCCCCTTGCTGATGCTACCTCAGCCATAGTTTCCAAAAGGCCTTTAATTCTGAAGACTCATTTTAATAAACTGTGATGAGGCCTTAGATTTAAGAGGTTAGCATTTTCAGTATTGCTTTCATTTGTTTCACAGGAGTGAATCCAGTGTAATAAAATTATTTGGGAATAGATATCTTCTAGTATAAGTTAAGTAATACCCATAACTAGCCATTTACTTAGTTTATGGGTAATGTTGACCTGGCTGATGACACGAGTTTTTTTGGAACTTGTGCCTCTTCAAGTTTTAGTAGGCCTTCTGTGGCTACCAATTTGTCATTTTAAAAACAAAATGAAGATTAGAGGCAAAATATGTTATTTAAGTTCTTTATAAAGATCTTGATTAAGTTGTCAAATTTGCTAAGCAGCTCTAGCAGCTAGAAAAATTCATTAATATTATAGATTTTTTACTCTTTTCAATCCAGCATTTTCTACAGTTGTCTTAGTTTCTAACATCTTCTGTTGCTTGACTTTTGTTAATTTTCTGATTTTGTCAGCTATTTTGTCATAGACTGGCTTTTAGACTTATTTATGTTTTTATAGAAAAATGTCACTAGTTTATGAATATGCTTATCTCTAGTGTTTTATAAGCTATTTCAAAAGACATTTACTTTTAAAAAAGTAAAAACACAGTGACCACATTTTAATGATTTACAAGTACTGCGCTTGCCTTGAGCTGAAGAACAGGGACAGCGCACAAGCCCAGAGTTCAAGCCCTGTGACCGACAAAAAAAAAGAAAGAAAGAAAAAAATTAGTGACTATAAAATGAGTAAGAGAAATCAACGCCTGTATGTTCACTCACTATTTTGCTATGTAATTGTTCTATCATATTAGGATACACTAAGAAGACTGTAACAGTTGTTGAGGTATGGCCTCTCAACCTGGGATTTGCCACCATCTAGAACTGTAAGAAATAAATTTCTTTATAGATTACTCAGTTGTGGTATTCTGTTATGAACCAAGACAACTCTAACCAGTAATGTACTGGAAATGAAGCTTTGATAGTTAAGAAATTGCTGAGGTGCACATGATTTCTAGCTAGTTTAATTTATGATCCCCATGACAGTGTGCGGATATTGTCACTCCTGATGGAAAATCAAGGTAGTTCACCTCATATTAGGAGCAGAACATTATTTATTTTTATAATTTAGAGCATATTCCAATATTTTGCTTTTAGTCTCCATAGTAGCCCTCCTCTAAAAAAAAAATGAGATGACAAAAAAAGGAAGAAAAAGAGAAAGTAAAACTAAAGGAAGGGAAAGTAGGGATGATTGAAAGCAGAAAAAAGAAAAAGAGAATAGAAAGATCAATGGTTAGAACATAATTCACTATATTTCAAGGATTGTTGTGAGCATTAAACAATTAGAATGTACAAGATGTAACATGGTAGTGGTACATGGTATTGTAATAATTTATCATTAGTGTTACTAGCCAGGGATATGACTACTTGTACAAAAATATTTGAGTTTAGAAATTAAGTTGTGAAAATAGTGAAGAAAAAAAATTGAAATAGTTATGTGCTTATTGTGGATATTTGTGACAGTAAATTTTGAAGACATTTTAGAAATGCTGACTTCTTAACTATATAGAGAAACTATGGGTTGAAATTGATGGATGTCAAGCTTAAGCATTTTACCTGTTGAAATGACTAAGGTAGAATAGGTGTTTTATAAATAGGATGAATTAGCAAGTTTTTAGATGTAGAGCTTTTATAACTAATGATCTGTAAAATTGAATAATAGTTGTATTTTGCACATCAATATAGTAGTTTTTATTCTTGTTGAAGTGTGTTATTTACCTTTTCTGAGTTTCAGTACCTTATTTTAACATTATGTGGTCATTGTTTCTCTGCTGTTTGTCAGGATGTCACATTTGCTGCTTTTCCTTAGCCTGAGTTGTATCTTGATCTTCAGAATAACCAGGCATGATATTTACATGAAGTAGATAAGCGTAACTCATGTAAATTTTCATCAAGTCCCTGAGAGGTAGTGTGTTTTTACCTTTCCCTTTAAAAAATTGTTTATTTTGATGGCAGACTTAATAATGTTTTCATAAAATATGATCGATTTATAAGTCTGTTTAACATGCCTTTCCCTTTTTGTCTTAGTGCTTTGCTTCTAAGTTGCAGATGCAGTGGCTGAACAATATGCTATGTGGTGTGACAGGTAAATTTCCCAATTTACCTGCTGTAATAGTATGCTGTGTAATGCCATTCAATCATCTCTGAATTTTACTTGCCTGATTAGTTGAGTGAAGCAGATTTTCAATTTAAATGTAACTTCATCTGCTTGATTAAAAATGTAACAGAACATTATCTGCTGCAAATAAATTTCAGTGGAAGAGATGATTTTGCCTGTTTAAAAATAACATCTGTTTATATTGGCTGGAAGCAGACGATTAATACCTCTCTAATTTCGAGGTTTACCAGTCCAGCTCACCTGTCTCTTTGCATGGATAGTTGAAATTGATGGCTGTCGAGTATAAACATTTACCTGTTGATGTTTAGTTGATGGATTTCTTTTTTAAGGATAATACAGAATCCCATCATTGGGCATTCATTTATTTGCTGCTCATCAAGATGATTGACAGTTTTGCCAACAACGTGGAAAAAGGATCTTCCTTCATGATGCATACGAGAAAAATTTTACCCCTCAGTGATGAGTGCCCTACAGAAAAATGGATTCTTGTGAATTCCTTTTTATAGTTAGTATTTATTTGAATTTATTTGAGTTTAGAGTCCATAGGTATAAATTTAAGTCAAGTGTGTATTAAATGAGGGAAGTATTCCCCTGGGTGTCTTTCATCAAATGATTATATGTATAGGCCATAAGGACAACGAAGGAGAAAGATAGGGAAAACGAGACTGCTTATTTTTTCCCCAGTGCTTAGAATAGTGTTAGGCATGTACTAGACCACTCAATAAATATTTATTGAATTTGAATTAAAAATTAGGTTCAGAATACTTTTGATACTTTGAGAATGTAACTAAATATAATTGTTTAAATATATCATTTAAAAACTATAATAATATAGTAAGGATATATAATATATATAATATATAAGGATATATATATATAATATAGTAAGGATACTTGTTTGTCCTTTTGCTTTAAATGAAAACTTTCCTTTAGAGCTGATTAGAAGTAGATTTCTACATACAGTTTTCTCTAAGGGCAAATAGAATTATTCACTGCAAGTTTTCCTGACTGATAAGTAAAGCAGTGCTGTGAGTTGTAGAAAGTAAATGTAAAGAACACTGTAGAGACAGTAGAGCAATTCAGTAATTTTTAGTATAATTCAACAGAATCAAAAAGTCTCTTAAAAATTGTTTTTGGTCTTAAAAATATTTTTAACTGATAAACCAAAGCATAAATTGATTATATTAATGGTGTTCTCTTTCTCTTTAATGTGCTATTTTAGTAGGATATTTTTTCTGCTTATTTATAGAGGAAGAATATTATTTTGATAGCATTTTTGTTGTCATTTGTCATTATGCAAATAATAAATATTGGCTTGGAAGTTATTGATAAACGGAAAGCTCTTGTTTTAATAGTAGCAGTGTTCTTGGCCATATTACAAATAGTTGAAATTAAAACTGTTTTATGCAGATATGTCAGGACATCTACTTTCTATCAAAATGATTTTAATCACTACTCAAGAAAATTCATTAGTTCTTGCTTCCAAACACGTATTTAACCTCTATCTGTTTTGTTGATTTGGATGTTTTAGATGATTTTGTTGTTTAATTTATAAAACAAACATAAAAACACATTGTTATTACAAAGGTGTTGTACAGAGGGGTAACAAAATACAAATTTTGAAGATTGAATCTTTTCCTGAGATATTTATCTGGTCCTGAATATCTAACAGAAATTTTTGTCATAAGGCTGTAGGAAACATCCCTAAAGTAAAAATGTACAAATACATAAATATATTTGGCCTACTTTTCAATTACAAAATTATAATTTTATAATTCTAATGGTTTAATCCTATTTGCATACTGGTTAAAACATAAGATGTATTCATTTTTTTGTTTGTTTTTGTGTTTTCCTTTTTAAAGATCAGAAGAACTTTGAGTACTATTTAGAGGTTGAAGCAGGGGTCATTAGTTCTAGGACAGCCTGGGTAACATGGCAAAACCCATGTCAAATATATTTTGTATATTTTGGTCTATTTTGTATATTTCCTTGTTAATACTTTTCCCTTCCTGCTTATTTATGATTTGAAAAAGGTAGATGGATTTGTTTTCTATTTCAATTGTCTAGGTGGCACATATAGAATGTACTAAGGAAGTACTATATGTATTTAATTCCTTATCTGAAAAATCCCAAATCCCTAAGTCTGGAATATTCCAAAATAGGAAACTTAGAATACATTGTAGGAAATTTTACATCTGACCTCATGTGGTAGTGTTGCATAGCCTAAATGCAGACATACTAGTTTTTCATAAACTTATCTTTAAGCTTTGTATATAAAATGTATATGTGTACTTGAAACATAAATGAATTTCATTTTTAGGCTTGGGCCTCATTCTCAAGATATTCTTTGTATATGAGCAAATTTTTCAAAATCTGAAAGAAAATCCTGAAATATAAAACATTTTTGTTTCAGAGCATTTAAGTTAAGGAATCCTCAATGTATATTGTTCAAAATTTTTATTACCATTTTGCTTGACTTTAGGGTCTTCAGAGACTTGAAGTATGAATTGATGGACCTACAGTTCCATCATACCATGTATAAACAAAATGTAGAATATCTTTATAGTGAAATGCTATAGAAAGTGATTACATGTGCTAAAATATGGATGGATCTTTCAGGAAAAGAAAAAAAGAAAACTAGGTCACGTAATCTGTTATTTTGTTTATGTAAAAAGTCCCAAATCTATAGAGACAATATAAATTAGTGATTTCCGGGTACTTGTATGAGGTAGAAATTGATGTGTTTTCATGAAGAAATACTCAACTTCTCTAGCCATAAAAGAAATGCAAATCAAAACAACATTGAGATTCCACCTCACCCCAGTTAGAATGGCTATAATCAAGAAATCCAATAACAACAGATGATGGAGGGGATTTAGCCAAAAGGAAATCCTACTGCATTGTTGGTGGGAATGTAAGCTTGTTCAACCACTTTGGAAAGCAGTATGGAGGTTCCTCAAAAGACTCCACATAGAGCTCCCCAATGACCCAGCAATTACACTTTTGGGCATTTATTTACCCAAATGATCACAAACAAGCTACCAGCACAACTGTGTTTATTGCAGCATTATTTACCATAGCTAAGATATGGAACCAACCTAGATTACCCTCAGTAGATGAATGGATCAAGAAAATGTGGTATATTTATACAATGGAATTCTATGCCTCCATCAGAAAGAATGACATTGCCTCATTTGTTAGGAAATGGAAAGACTTGGAAAAATTATAGTAAGTGAAGTAAGCGGGCCCAAAGAAACATAGGTCCCATGGTTTCCCAAATTAAGTTTAGGACAAGTAGAAAAGGTCAAAAGCTATGTACATATAACTATATAAGATGATGTTAAGTGAAATGAACCCCAAGATAGGGACACAAGTGGTTTTTTTCTTTCTTGCTATTGTTTTTTTTTTAACATACTTATAATGTACTATGTGATTTTTTTTTGTTTCTTTGGTATGTCCCTCCCCCACTGTATAACCCCTGTTTTCACTGTATTTGATTTCTGTGCCCTGCAGCTTGTATATACATTTTTCTAATTTGTGGAGGGAAAGGAAAAAACAAAATGCTTAAATAGGGATACAGGTTGACCCATTGTAACAATGAGATGTACAAGGCACTATGTTGAAAATGAACTTTACAACTTCGCGGGGTGGGGGAGGGGATATACAGATATAAAATAACCTTTTTTTTTTTTGGTCGGTTGTAGGGCTTGAACGCAGAGTCTGGGCACTGTCTCAGAGCTCTTTTACTCAAGGCTAGCTACCAGTTTAAGCCACAGCACCACTTCCAGTTTTTGAGTAGTTAATTGGATATAAAAGTCTCACAGGGACTTTTCTACCTAGGCTGGCTTTGAACTGCAATCCTTAGATCTCAGCTTCCTGAGTAGCTAGGATTATTGTTGTGAGCCACTAGTGCCCAGCTAATTTTATTTTTATGCAAAGTGATTGTTATATTTTTTCCCATTATGTTTTTACATATTCTAAAGTCTACAATTATCTTGTAACTTAAAAGTCATTCATAAATCAGCATTTAGGAAAATCAGGTTATATGGAAATTGCACTATACTTTTTGATAATTTCATTATACAAATTTCTGTTTCTGAGATTGATAGCCTTTATAGGCTGAGAGATAGCCTATAAAGATGTTAAATCATAGAAACTTATCCTTCCTGGAATATTTAAGAAAATAAGAGTAATTTTTTTAAATAAAAATCAAGATATTTTAATTAAATGTAATGTCTAGCAGTTATGTTGTACAAAATTTTACCTGTTTTTTCTAATAATTCTTTTTTTTATTTTTTATTTTTTGGTCGGTCATGGGACTTGAACTCTGGGTTTGGATGCTGTTCCTCAGCTCTTCAGCTCAAGGCGAGTACTCTACCACTTGAGCCACAGCGCCACTTCCCGTTTTCTGAGTGATTTATTGGAGATAAGTCTCATGGACTTTCCTGCCTGGATTGGCTTTGAACTGCGATCCTCAGATCTCACCCTCTTGAGTAGCTAGAATTACAGGCGTGAGCCACTGGCTCTAATAATTCTTATAAATCAGCAGTAGTTTTGTAAATTTCTGTATGATTATAATTAGGCTTCTTTTTGGTTAATAACAGTAGGTGATAACCTTTTGAAAAACATTTGTGACTTGAGAGAAACTAAATACTTGATTATAAAATATCAGTTCAGCTTTCAAAATCACTCTGGTATTGGTTGCTTTGGAAGTTAGTCATATTGGAATTATATGCTTTATTATTTAAAACGCAGTTTGAGGGGCTGGGAAGGTGGCACTGTAACTCTTCAGCCTTCAGTTGCAGAGCTCAGGGACAGCGCCCAGGTCTAGAGTTCAAGCCCCACAATCGACTCAAAAAAAAAATGCAGTTTGGTTTCAACCTGCTGCAGAAACTCTCTGCCTTCAGTTATATTTCAGACCTGTGTGAGTACATTCAAGCCCCACAATCGACTCAAAAAAAAAAATGCAGTTTGGTTTCAACCTGCTGCAGAAACTCTCTGCCTTCAGTTATATTTCAGACCTGTGTGAGTACATTCATGGGTTAACTCTAGCTTTTTAGTTCTTTGGGCCCTGTAAGCATTCTTAGAAATTTTTTTTTGCTGCTATTTGTTTTAGTTCATTTGAAACCTTATTGGTATTTAAAGTATTTTGACCTATAGAAATAGTGATTGTATATATATAGTTTAGACTAACAGTAATTAGTTTCCGCTTACCAGGCTAGAATGGAAATACTAATAATAAATACTTATTGATACTTTGCTGAGTGCTTTATGTGTATTAACTGATTTCATCCTCACAACAGTACAATGAATTGTACTACTATCTCATTTATAGATGAAGGAAAAATAACATGCCCAAGTAATTGGAAGACTCAGTATTAAAAGTGAAGCAGTATTGCTTCAGAGTTCATACAGTTAAAATAATGCATTGCTGTTTTCTTCTCTTGATCTAGTCTGTTTTTAACCTTATGGTAGTTCAAGTCCAATTCTTTTTCTTTCTCCAGATTCCTTGCAGATCCTAAAATCTGGAGCCCTACCTAGTAAGAAGTTGAGCTTGTATCATATTGTGTTTATTTTTGTGATTGTTTTACCAGATAGTGTCTGTAAGAATATTCAAAGGAGTCTTTCAGCAAAACTTTATTAGTGATGTTGACCTTTGTGTGTTATTTTGTAAAATTTAGAAGCTTTCTGGTGTGTGTGTGTGTGTGTGTGGTGTGTGTGTGGTGTGTGTGTGTGTGTGTGGTACCTAGCTCTGGTTAAGTGTTAGGAATGACTTGTGAAGTAAATCATTGTCTGTTTTATTCAGCCTTTAGAAGCTTTCTGGTGTGTGTGTGTGTGTGTGTGTGTGTGGTGTGTGTGTGTGGTGTGTGTGTGGTGTGTGTGTGGTACCTAGCTCTGGTTAAGTGTTTGGAATGACTTGTGAAGTAAATCATTGTCTGTTTCATTCAGCCTTTAGAAGCTTTCTGGTGTGTGTGTGTCTGGTGTGTGTGTGTGGTGTGTGTGTGTGTGGTACCTAGCTCTGGTTAAGTGTTTGGAATGACTTGTGAAGTAAATCATTGTCTGTTTCATTCAGCCTTTAGAAGCTTTCTGGTGTGTGTGGTGTGTGTGTGGTGTGTGTGGTGTGTGTGTGTGTGCGTGTGTGTGCGTGTGTGTGTGTGGTGTGTGTGTGGTGTGTGTGTGGTGTGTGTGTGGTGTGTGGTCATTCAGCCTTTAGAAGCTTTCTGGTGTGTGTGTGTGGTGTGTGTGGTACCTAGCTCTGGTTAAGTGTTTGGAATGACTTGTGAAGTAAATCATTGTCTGTTTCATTCAGCCTTTAGAAGCTTTCTGGTGTGTGTGTGTGGTGTGTGTGGTACCTAGCTCTGGTTAAGTGTTTGGAATGACTTAAATCATTGTCTGTTTCATTCAGCCTTTAGAAGCTTTCTGGTGTGTGTGTGTCTGGTGTGTGTCTGGTGTGCGTGTGTGTGTGTGTGTGTGTGTGTCCCAGCTCTGGTTAAGTGTTTGGGATGACTTGTGAAGTAAATCATTGTCTGTTTCATTCAGCCCTTAATAGTACTGGCTTGTACTAAGGGAACAACAGCATGTAACACTAGAGCTGAAAGAGCAAAACGTACTCTACTTTTTACTAATATAGCCTGGCAATATCTTGTTCTTGCTCTTCTAGTAGCTTATTGAATCCTCTGTCACCTCTATTTTTGAAATTATTCTTCTTTAAATTATTCTTATACTTAGTATCAGTAGGGAGAATAGGAGCATTAACCTAAAGAAGGTAGTTTGGTTTAATATTTAAATCACTTTGGTGGGTTCGTATTTAAAGTTATAGTCCATTACAGTGGTCTATGAATTTGGTTTGTTAAAGGGGGAATTTGATATATACTGCATTTATAAGCAACAGATTTTTGAACTGCTAAAAATCTGAATTCCTGGCATTGAATTGGCCCAAATAACCTGAAATTCTGCCTTAAAGAATTTGAGGCCTGGCGCCTACGGCTCACGCCTGTAATCCAAGCACTCAAGAGGCTGAGATCTGAGGATTGCCATTCAAAGCCAGCCCAGGCAGGAAAGTTTCTGAGACTCTTATCTCCAATAAACCACTCAGAAAACCGGAAGTGGCACAGTGTCTCAAGTGGTAGAGTGCTTGCCTTGAGCTGAAGAGCTGAGGGACAGCACCCAGGCCCAGAGTTCAAGCCCCATGACCCAGAAAAAAAAAAAAATTTGAAGCTTAAGTTCATTTTAAAGTGTGGAATGTCAGAGGCTAAGTACTTTCAGCAGCTTTTGAGGTTGAGAATAAAATTCATACTGTATTTATTGTAAATAGTTATTATGAAAGTTACCTGTCTAGTATATAATGAGCCTGTCTAATATAATAATCAGTAGTTTCATATTAGAGGTTTATTATTGGTATGTGAGTGTTCGTATGTTATTTTTTCCTATGCTAGATGCTTGCAGAGCAACCATATTATATGGTTAATTATATTTATGTTAAATTATAAATTAGGACTCAACTTAAGTATACATTGTAATTGGCATATTAATGTAAACTTATTACCTATAGGTTTCCTTTCTTGCTGTTCCTACTTGAGAGTTTGTTAAACTGGATTTGTTCCTTAATGATGTTTAATATTTCCTGTAAACTTGGAAGGAATCTGGAGACTCCAAGAGTTCTGATTAAGTAGCATTGTCCAGGGTGTTTTTGTTTTAATTTACTTTCAGGAAGGAGGACAGGGAATGAAATCAAGTTTGAGTGTGGTATCCTATGCCTAGGATCCCAGCTACTTGAGAGGTAGAAGTAGAGTATGTGGTCAAATGCCCACCCCAAGCAAAAAGGACAAAACCCTATGTGAAAAATAACTGAAACAGAAGGACATGGCTTAAGTGATAAGAGCACTTGACTATACCAAACACTCAGTTGACATGCCCAGTAATACACACCAATACAGATTGAGAGACTGTGGATATAGCTAAGTGTGGTGTGTGTGTAGGATGCCTGATGCCTTGGGTTGAATTTTTAGCACAAAAAGAAAATATTGGTTTATATGTATTTCCATTTTTGGTAATGAGAAGCACTACACAGTTGAAAGAATACAGATGCTGTCTTTGAGCTGCATATAGAGTGAGTTCAGGTTTCATTGGACCTTTCATTGTATTACATACAAGTACAAAGTTCTTTGTGAGTTTTGTTGTTGTTTTATGAGATAGGACCTCACTGAAGAGTGGCCTGAAATTAGTGATGCTTCTGCCTTAATTTATTAAGTGCTGGAATTACAGGCACTTAAAAAGGCAATTTTATTACCTGAGTTTTAACTTCTCTTTGTAGTGTGTGTGTGTGTGTGTGTGTTTATGTTTGTGTTTAAACATCAGGCTATACCTGGAATACATTATCATAAAATGTTACTTTGTTCAGGCATACTTCCTAAAAAGAACTGATTTTTTAGGGGAGGGATAGAATAAATTATGTGGAAATGTAAGTATTTGAACTTTTGAAAGTTTTTTTTTGTTTGTTTTTTGCCAGTTCTGTGGCTTTGAACTCGGTGTGGGCACTGTCCTTGAGCTTCTTTTGCACAAGGATAGCACTCTACCACTTGAGCTGCAGCCCCACTTCTGGCTTTTTCTGTTTATGTGGTACTGAGGAATCAAAGGCAGGGCTTCATGCATTCTAGGCAAGCACTCTACCACTAAGCCACATTCCATCCCCCTTGAAAGGTATTTTACAACAGAATGTTCTAAAATTTATTTTAAGTGGTCACAAAAATAAAGATTCACATTTTGGGATGGCACTTCCCTTAGGGCTATTCTGCCTTATGGATTCTTGAAATTTGGTTATGAAGCATATCCCTCCCCCAAAACCCCCTTTTTCCTCCCCCCAAAATGTTAGCTATGGAAGACCTGAGCCTTGATAGAAGCAGTGTTCAGAAATTGGGGATTTGGGAAAATGATTGGATCATGAGGACTCTGACCTGATCAATAGTTAAGTTACTTATTGATAGATTCATAATTTAGGTTATAGAAATGTTGGGAGGTAGGCTCTGGTTGGAAGAAGTAATCTACTGGGACAGGCCTTTGAATGGTGTATCTGTCTCCTGTCCCTTCCTTTCTGTCTTTTCTGCTTACTGTCTACCATGAGGAGATCTTCCTTGCTCTACTACATGCTTCCCCCTCCCCCTCCCTCTACTCATGAAGTTCTGCCTCATTGTAAGCCCAGAAACAAAAGAACAAGTCAACTATGGACTGAAATCTCTGAAATAAATAATGAGCCAAAATAACTACTCCTTCCTCTTTCAAGTTGATTTTCTCAGGTACAGTGGGTTTTTTGTTTGTTTTTGTTTTTTGGTTGGTCATGGGGCTTGAACTCTGGGCCTGAGTGCTATCCTTTAGCTCTTCAGCTCAAGGCTAGTGCTCTACAACTTGAACCACAGTGCCATTTCTGGTTTTCTGAGGGGTTTATTTGAGATAAGAGTCTCATGGACTTTCGTGCCCAGGCTGGCTTTGAACCGTGACCCTCAGATCTCAGGCTGCTAAGTAGCCACTGGCACCTGGCGGTACAGTGGGGTTTTTAGGAATCATATTAGAATTATTTCAGTATACTTGTAAATAGATTTCTCTGTGTTTATTGGGGGCACTGTCAAATATCTCCTCCCCCCTTTTTTAATAACATGATTGACTCTTGACCCAGACTTTAAAACTTAGCAAAAATTGCCAGGTGCTGTAATTTTAGGAAATTTAAATCTGCATGAGGATAATAAAAATACCTTTTTATGATAATGTATTCCAGGTATAGCCTGATGTGTACACACACCCAGACACACACACACCCACACACCCAGACACACACACCCACACACCCAGACACACACACACACACACACACAGACTGGGTAAAAAAGTCCATGACAATCTTACTTAAAATTAACAGGCAAAACATTGGAAGTGGCATTATAGCTCAAGTGGTAGAGTACCAGCTTGGAATGAAAAAGCCAAGTGAGAATGTGAGATACTGAATTCAAGCCCTAGCCCCAAAAATAAAGTTAGCAAAAATTTACTTTCTTTTTATAAAATACAATATTATTGTTATTATTAAGGTTTTGTACAGAGGGGTTACCATGTCATAAGTCATAAATATTTTTGGACACTGTCATTCCTTCCATCCCTTTCCCCCAGTTCTTCCCATCCCCCATCTGTGCCCACAAGTTTCATAGTTCATTCTCCACATAATGAATACTGAATACCATATTTGTTCACTCTTCCTCCTCCATTTCTGTACCTCCCTTTTGTCCCTCTTGAAAAGACAAAATAAACAAAAACATTACCACCACCACCAACAAAAAAATGTTTCCAGGGCTGGGAAGGTGGCTCAGTGGTAGAGTGCTTACCTTACACGCATGAGGCCCTGGGTTCAAGTCCTCAGCACCACATAAGCAAAAAGAAAAAGCCGGAAGTGGCGCTGTGGCTCAAGTGGTAGAGCACTAGCCTTGAGCTGAAGAGCTGAGGGACAGGCTCAGAGTTCAGGCCCCATGACCAGACCCAAAAACCAAAACAAAAAAAGGTTTCCATTTCCTGATATTCATTTAAATAAATAGTATTTTGAATATTCGGAGAGGTTGTGCCTTAAGAGTATCCTCCTTTACTCTGACTGTGTGTGAATGCCTACAGTGCTTATAAGATATCATGTCAAGTTGTATTTTAGATCTAGCGTGCACATATGACAGAAAATGTGTGCCATTATCTGTCTAAGCTTGACATACCTCATTTAATATGATTTGTTCTAGGTCCATCCATTTCCCTGTGAATGTCATAAAAATACTTTCTTATGTTTTAGTTTATACTTGGGCTAAGTTTATAGATTGCTTGGGAGAGTTCTACAAATAGCAGGTCAAGATTCTTTACTATATTTTCAAGTCCTTTGAAGATCTTCTATAATAAGTTCAGGCTTATATCACCTAGAAGTTGTGATCTTTAACTATTATTTGTAGCTCATTTGACAAAAATCTCCCATTCTGGCTCTTTCATTTAATGTGATGTCAAATGATAACATAAATATCAGTTTATGTTTTGTAACCAATACATTATTTTTCACATAGTATAAACATTTCCTGTTTCCTATTTTTCCTTAAGGAATGCTTTTGTTTCCTATAGCTGTTGCTACAAACATGTGGAATAAAACAGCTGACATTATACTCACTCAAAATTCTAGAGGCGGGCTCGGAAGGTGGCTCTACAGAAGGTGGCTCAGTGGTAGAGCGCTTGCCTTGCATGCATGAGGCCCTGGGTTCGATTCCTCAGCACCATATAAGCAGAAAAAAAAAGCCGGAAGTGGCGCTGTGGCTCAAGTGGTAGAGTGCTAGCCTTGAGGTGAAGAGCTGAGGGATAATGCCCAGGCCCAGAGTTCAGGCCCACAACTGAACCCCCCCCCCCAAAGAAAAATTCTAGAGGCCATTACTGAGCGCTGGTTTCTTATGGCTGTTACCCTTGCATACTCGGGAATCTGAGATCTGAGGATCTTGGTTTGAAGCCATCTGGAGCAGAAAACTCTGAGACTCTTACCTCTAATTAACCAGCAAAAAGCTAGAAGTAGTACCCTGGCTCAAAGGGTAAAGTGCTACCCTTGAGTAAAAGAGCTAGGGACAGTGCCTAGGCTTTGAGTTGAGCCCCAGTACCTGCACACGTACAAACATGTGCAAATACATATACATACACATACACTCCTAAAGGTCAGAAGTCTGTTGGTAGGCCTGCAGGCACACACACGCCCATACACATGCATGGGCACACAATTTTAGAGACCAGAAGTCTATTGCTATGACAGGTTCCTTCTGGAGACTCTCAAGGGAATTCTGTCCATACATCTGGTAACCAGCAATCAGCCTTGATGACACATGACTGTTTTTGCCTCTATCTTTATAAGGTTGTGGTTTTATATTTCCTTCTCTTTTCTCTTGTCAGGACATCTGTCCTGTCTATGCTTTTAGGATCAACCTTAAATTCAAGATAATCTCATCTCAAAAACCTTAATTATAGCCAGGTGCTTGTGGCTACAGCCTGTAATCCTAGCTACTCAGGAGGCTGAGATTTGAGGAGCGGTTTCGAGCCAGCCCGGGCAGGAAAGGACTTGAAACTCATTTCCAATGAAACACCAGAAAACTGGAAGTGACACTGTGGCTCAAGTGATAAGAGTGGTCAGGGACAGCGCTCAGTCCCAGAGTTCGAGCCCCATGATAAAAAACAAACAAAAAACCATCTTTAATATATCTGAAAAGAACGTTAAGATTGTATACACAGCTACTGGGGTTAGTGTAGTGTACTCCAAGGACAAAGTATCCATTTATGTGGGTTTGGGGGTTTTTTGATGCTTGTACTTAGGCACTAGAATCTGTCTCTGAGCTTTTCAGTTCAAGGCTAGTGCTTGAGCCATAGCTCCATTCCCAGCTGTTTTGGTGGTTAATTGGAGATAAGAATCTCACAGACTTTCCTGCCACCACTGCCTTCAAACCACAGCTCCTGAGAGTAACTAGGATTACAGGTGTGGGCCACAAGCACCTGGCTTATATTTCTTATGATCTTTAATAATAGTTTGGAGGTTGCAATATACCTCCAAAATTGTCCAATAAAAATGCACTCTTTGTCTTTTTTTTTAGGCCAGTTCTGGGGCTTGAACTCAGGCCCTGGGCAGTATCCCTGAGCTTTTCTTACTCAAGGCTAGCACTCTACCACTGGAGCCACAGTGCCACTTCCAGCTTTTTCTATTTATGTAATACTGAGGAATCAAACCCAGGGCTTCATGCAAGCTAGGCAAGCACTCTGCACTAAGCCACCTTCCCACCCTACTCTTTGTCTTTTATGGGGAGATTGTTTTGAAGAGGAGAATCTTGTCAAATCTACCTTGCTATAATTTTTTCAGACATGGATAAATTAACATGTTGAATTGAAACCTCTTTGCCCAACTATTTAAATATTATAAAAAATGAATTTACAAGCCGTGTGTTCTAGGACTGTTGATGTAGCTCAGTGGTTGAGTACTTGCCTACTATATATGAGGCTTTGGATTCAAAAATGAAAAGTTCTGAACATTGAGTGTATAAGATGTAGTTTATTTGCCTAATTTTAAGTTTTTAATTCCTTTACATTGTCCTTCTATCCTACATGCAAATAATTTGGAAATTTGAGACACGAGAAAGGGAAGAGGTTAATCTACTTCTGTGGCTAAGATCATTTTCAGAGTAACTAATTCCAAGGATGAGCAGAATATATTTTTTAATAACTATGCGAGATGGATTTTCATAAACTTTTATCCAAAATAACTAGGTTCTTACCTTCAGTATAAAGGATGTCGTGAAAATGTGAACTTCATTAATATGCTGTATGTTTTTATCCTCTTGAATGTAATTTAGAGATTATATACTGTAATAGGATTTATGATATTATACTGTTTAATCTTTAGGGTGTTACAAACACATTGAGGACAGTTGGCAGTAACTGAGGTTTGCCTGCATTTTAAGAATGTATTAATATTACTTAAGATTGTAAATTGTGGTTAAAAGCAAACAAAATTTGTACCGTTAAAATGTTTCTACAGATTCAAAGGTATACTTTTTGTTGAGCTAAGAATAAGGTCATTTAGAACTAACAAGCTGAATTAAAGATGAAATGATTTATTTCTAAGTTTAGGTTTTAACTGATGCATGGGGATGATACTTTTTTTTTTTTTAGTATATCTGAATTTTCACCTACTCAGTAACCTGGGATTTATAGAATGGAACTCTCTCTGTCCAATGTGGCACTCAGGAGTTCTGATTATCAAAAGTAAATTTATTTTTTTCTTAGGAATAGCTTGCTATTCCAAAATAACATAAATAGTAACAGTCCACTAAACCTTCTTCTATCCTTATCTTTGTGTAGACAAATGTATTGGTGTTTTACTGGCATTTAAGTATATTTTATTTGAGTCTTTAGATAATTGATCAGTGTTATCTTAGTTTATTATTTATTTTCTGTTATTGAATAGGTTAGATTTTAATCTTTTAAAGGATAGAAATACACACACACACACACACACACACACACACACACACACACACACACACACACACACACACACACACACACACACGTTGGTTGCTGGTGGTTTACATTGGTAATCCTAGCTACTCAAAGAGGCTGAGATCTGAGGATGGTGGTTCTAAGCCAGACCTGGCAGGAGACTATGTGAGACTCTTATCTCCAGTTAACCACCAGAAATGAAGCTGTGGCTCAAAGTGGTAGAGCACTAGCCTTGAGTGAAATAGCTCAGGAACAGTACACATGCCTGAGTCCAAGCCCCACACTGACCAAAAAGAAAATACAAATATATGTCTTTTGAATTTGTGATTTTGATAGTATGTTCAAGTAGGCACTTAGAAGTTGTTTGATACTGTTTATTTTCACTGAGGGAGAAGGGAGGATCTATAGAAGAAATGAGGAAAATGGCTTTGTTGTTAAAGGTCTGTGGATATTTTAGTTTTCATGGTTGTCCTTCTTTAGGAGTTTCCAGTGACTGTTTATGAAGTTTTTGCCATCAGTTGCCATGTGTTATCTGTCCTTCAGTTGTTTGATAACTTTTTTTGTGTGTAACATATATTTATCTACAATGAAAACTCTGATAGACACAGTTATACCTTTTGCTTTCTGTATTCAAATGGAAAACATTTTAACTATGTCAAGGAGATTTTTCATTTCTGTTGCTCTTCCCTCATTCCTGGTATCCTATTTTCCTGTATGTATTTTGAGGGACTTTTCTTTTAGAGCAGGTTGTCTGTCGGTGGATTCTCTTACTTTTTTTCCCCATCATGTAAGCTTATCTTTAACATTGATTCCTGAAGAATATTTTCTATGATTATATATTTTGGGCCAACAGTTTCTTTTTTTGGAAACACCTAAAAATCATACCACTTCTGTGGTCTCTGATTTCTGATAAGAAGTTTCAATTATTTCAGTTATGTTTCCTTATAAATAATGCAACTGCAAGTTTAAGAAATCTGAAAATTGGAATTTTTAACTATTATTTCCTCAAGTAGTTTTTCTTTCCAAATTTATACCCTCCCCATTATTTCTGGTATTCAAAGCAAATTGCTAGTGCCTCAGAAGACCTTGAGGTTTTAGTCTTCTTTCTTTCATCTTTTTCAAAAAATATGTTACTTTCTATTAGTCTATTTTCAAGTTTACTAATGTTTTCTGTTACCATATCTATTCAGTTCCTGAGTCTACCCAATGGGATTTTCATTTGCTTATTGTGAATTTTCCATTTGATTCTTTTTATCTTCATTTTTTGTTTCATTTTTAGAAATTTTCCATCTTTCTAGTTATTCTAAAAGCATTTGCTTTTGGAATATTTTCATAGTAATGGCTTTTAAGTCTTTCTGAGATATTTTTCTTTGTGTTGGTAACGTCTTTTTTTCATAAGTTGAGGTTTTCCTGGTTCTTCATGTCTCAGATTAATTTGAACTATATTTTGGACAATGCATATTATGGGACTCTGTCTCATGATGTCTATGGTGAATGTTTTGTTTTACTATGCAATCAAAATGGTTGAGTTTATATAGCAAGTTCTAACCTGAGTTTTGTGAATTATGGTTTATAGTTTCTTTTATACTTTTGCACTATTTTTCGGATCTGTTCTCAGGTATGTCAAATACTGGCCTAAGTAATAAATAGTTCAGTTTTCAGAATCTGTGTTGTTTTATTTTAGCATCAGCTGTAAGCATGCACAGTTTGGAGATAGAGAACTAGGGGAGTATGCAGACCTCAAAAGAGTTTATAAAAACATAGGCCACTTTGATGTGATTTCTTTCATTATCTGCTTGGCACATTATGGATCCCTGGGCTTCTCTATTTTGGTCTTTTTATTTAACATGGAGCTGAAGCTTTTGATGCCAACTAGCAGGAAAGAGAAAAATAAACAGAAGTTCATACCATCCAGTTGAAGAGGAATGGTTCCTCCCTCAGAGATTTAGAATCCCATGGACCGCATTTATTGCTGTAGCTGTCACCGAGTTCAGGAAGAGAATGGTGAAAAGAGGAAGGAAAACAAACAAACAAATGGAGAATTTCCTCCTGTTCTGTAAGCCAAGAGGGCTTTGGAGATCTCTCTGTCTAACTTTAAGTGCTCACTTTCAGATTTAGTTATATTGAGTCTAGCCAGAAGATATCAAAGGGAAAATGGTAAACTTATTACCCATTTGATGGTAATTCAGATTCTGATCTTCCTTAGCCTTCTTTAGGTGCATTTAGCTTGCATTCTGTCCAAATTTTTAGAGGTATTAGTGTTGGAACTCAGGGCTTTGTGCTTGCTAGGCAGGCACTCTACTGCTTGAATCCAGCTTCCAGCCATTCTATCCAAGTTCAAGCTGTTTAACTTTCTGTTGTTGAACACAAATATGAATCATTTAGCAGGAAGGACAGGATAGAGTGGGTTTACCTAGACTTAGAACTCCTAATATATTTTTTAAATCACTGAAAAGTTCAAAGCAAGCGATGTAATTTCAGGTCTGAGGTTTTTCTTACTCTTTGATCGCATACTTCATTTTACTTAAGAGTACATGTATTCAAACCCATACAAGAAACAGGCCTGCCGGGCGCTGGTGGTTCATGTCTGTAATCCTAAACTATTCAGGATGCTGAGATCTGAGGATCACAGTTCAAAGCCAGCCTGAGCAGGAAAGTCCATGAGACTCTTACCTTCAGTAAACCATCTGAAAACTGGAAGTGGTGCTGTGGCTCAAGTGGTAGAGTGCTAGCTTTGAGCTGAAGAGCTGAGGGACAGCATCCAGGCCCAGAGTTCAAGTCCCAGGACCGAAAAAAAAAAAAGAAAAAAAGAAACAGGCCTATTTGTGAGTATATTAAATCACAAATAAAAAACATTTGGGCTATTGAAACAATTGCTTTTTCAGATAAATGAGTAAAGAAATCTTTTCCTGAATGGAAAGTTTTAGTTTTATATCTCTAATTTGTTTCAAAGATTGAAGTCCAGGGCTGGGATGGTGGCTTAGTGGTAGAGAGCTTGCCTTGCATGCCTGAGGCCCTGGGTTCGATTCCTCAGCACCACATAAGCAAAAAAGAAAAAAAGCCGGAAGTGGCACTGTGGCTCAAGTGGTAGAGCGCTAGCCTTGAGCTGAAGAGCTGAGGGACAGTGCCCAGGCCCCCCCCGCAAAAAAAAAGCAAAAAACAAAGATTGAAGTCCAAATGTCTAGCACTTATGTCTAGAAACACCTTTTTGTTTATTTTGCAAATTAGAAGTGCAGTAAGTCTTGTTTATATAACATAACTATTTAATAACTATATTGAGAAAATTTTCTTCTCCTTTCTTTGCTGTTCTTGGCTTTTCGTGCTTTATATTTTTTTAGGTTCTTCACCTACCCTTTTCACCTTCCCCCCCTTCCCCTACTCCTTGTGCTACTGCCAAGCCAGTGGATCAGAATTTGTAGGTGCTGCTGTGAGGGTAGTTTGAACTCTGACAGTCCTACCCCTCTCACCAAAGGCTGTCTGCATCAGCTGTCCCTCTGGCTAATTAGAATTCCAAAGGTCATAATAGCCATTTAAATTAATCCGATTATACCTGCAATTGCTAAAGGTGAGGTTCAGGCTGTTTAACACCCTGTTAATGAACACAAACATGAATCAAACTGAGAGGAATTTTACATTTTATTTTCATTTTTGCCTGAAGGGGAAAAAAAGTATTTGCCTGCTTCCTTGCAGCAATCTAGTTTCCCACAATGCAGGGAAGTCTTGCCACTAATACAACCTTCATTAGAAGACAAAAAGCTAAATAGCTTGATTTTGTGAAAATACATTTGTGGTCTGTGAAAATCTTTTGAGGCAAAGATGTAGAGGACCACCTAACAGTGGATAATCTTTTAGTAAATGCAAAAATTTTATAAAGATCTAGAACTTACTTGCTGACAACCAGTTGCAATAATAATGTGACAGTAGCTGTCTTCTAAGGGACATTATGTACATGACAATACAATTATAATTTCACAAGTATAAAAAAGAGTGTAAGTTAAATAACCAGTCTTTGAAGTGAGAATAAGCCCTATAGGTTATCTACTGTAGAATCCTTCATGTTGGAGAGATATCTTCTCTCCAACACAATTATTGTTACTGTTCAGTAACACTAAGTATTAAAAAGGCAGTCCATCTCATAATCAGAAGACTTAGTCATTGTTGGAGAATCTTATCTGAAATTAGCAGATAAACTTTGTTTTCTTTCATTTTACCCTTTTTGAGACATAGAGAACTGTTTCAGTACAGTGTATTTCCTCCCTTCCCGTATCTCCCATATCCCCCTTCTCCTTATCTCTTTTTTTAGAGCAGATATGTACCATAGCAGGTTTTGAAATTTTGAAATATCGTAGAGAGTAAAATGTTTAGTAGATTTGCTCACAAGTAGCACTCTTCAAACATTGAAGTTGAAAATTTTTAAGGCAAGAAAATAAACCACTAGATGAAATGTATATTTGTTTACATGTAAAAGATTATTTCTCAAAGAATTAGTCCTTTTCAATGCTAATGTGTGTATGTGTCCCTTATGGAAAAACTTTCAAGAACTAAGAGTTGGTTTGTAAAAAAAGACATCCACTGGAATCTGAAGGGAACTTTCAACAAAGATATCTTTTAGTCAATAGATGTCATCCCCAACACCTGTCTAAAATGACTCATTTCTTTTCCTGATTACCACTTATAGATTTTTTTCCCTTAAAAAAAAACTTTACACAAAACGTAAACTTCATACATTGGGATTATTCTTTAGTCTGGATCTTTTCTTTGAATGAAATAAGCTTTGGGATGCTTATTTAGATGTTCAATGGCACAGTGTGGAGAACAGTAATTGTGTTTGGGCTAAAGAATTAATCCATTTAGTCATGGGAAGCATTACTTAGCTTTTTCTTAGTAGCTGAATTGTGGTGCAACTTAGGACTTATTTTAGGATTTTAGCCTCAAATAAGAACTTTTAGAAATGAAAGTCTGTACTGATGAACATATGCTTTTGGATAATAATCCACTGAATTGGCTTCAATGAAAGTGAATTTTTTTTTAGTTCACAGTACTTACTTTATGTTTAACTATTAATTGAAAACTACATCTTTATATTACCCAAAATTTCAAAAAGTAATTATCTTTAATTCAGGAAGGAATTATCAGGGAAAATGTTATAATAAAGTAATAACTAGTGTCTTCAAGAATAATAACTAGAGTATCTTCAAGGAGGAATTGTAACTTTAAAATTTGTTGGTGATTGTGATAAAATTATTTTTTATCAGTAATACTTAAGTCTCCTCTAGTGGAAAATGTGCTGCATTTTGACATCTAAGTCCAAATGATATTCAGAAAGTTGTATTTCCACCTCCCATATTTTATATAAAACATTCTTTTACTAGCTTAAATGATTAGAAAAAATATTTTCAATGATAGAAGCTGCATATATACAATCTGTACAATAGTCTACCAAGATCCTTAGTCTAATGAAAATCTTTGTGTTTTCATAGCCTATATATGTTATTGAGTTTTCCATTTCATATGCAGTTTTATATGTCTGTTAATGAATAAATTGTCATTGAACATTCAGTGTCCCGAGTACAGGGCTTTGAACTTTACTGAGGACAGATGTAGTAAGACAGAAAAAGAAACAAAGTCCGACTCTTCAGCTCATTTTCTTCATAAGTTTGCCAAATAATGGACATAGCATAGAAAGACATACAGAATGTGGTTCATGTAACTGACTTCTTTCACTTCCAGTGTTTTTCAGATTTAGCCACTTTGGATTAGCTATTCGAACTTAATTCTCTTTTTATATATGGCCTGAATAAAATTCAGTTGTGTAAATATACCACATGTTTTCATTATTCAGTAGGTATTTGAGTTATTTTCAGTTTTGGCTAATTGGAACAATATTGCTGTGAACATTTGTTTACAAAATTTTCATGGACTTGTGTTTCTAATTTTCTTGGTCATATATCCAAGGAGTAGAACTGCTGGTTCTCACTCCCCTCCCTATTTTATAATGTAGAATGTATTATTTGCTTAGTTCCTTTTTCTCCTATTCAGTCTCTAAATCTCTCCAAAGTAGGCCTTAGTCACTTGCTTGATCATTCCTTTCTCTACCTGAGTAAGTTCTATTTATCTTTCAAGGCATGGCTCATATGCATCTCTTTTAGAAGATTTTTGTCAGTCCAACCCACCAAGTAATTTTTTTTACTGATTTTGATTTTTAGCATCTTACTGCTGTTTTATCATATTAGTGTCATAATATTTTGAATTCTCAAATTTAGAAATTACTGCGTCTTAATTTTATTGTTTTGTTGTATATAGCAATATGCCTGGCTCTAAACACTTGGTTTCTTGTATTAACTTTTGTAGCCTTATTGCTTAGTTTCTTTATAATATAAATAATTCCATCATACACATTGTTATTTTCTCTTTTTCTCAAACTGACATTCAGGACAAGTTTCTATGCAGATTTCCAAGGCACTCATTTTTTTTTTTTTCCAGATTCTTTGTGCTTTATAGCTTCTTTTTTCTTGTTTTTCCCTTTGTATAGGATGTTCCCTTTCCATTCTGCCTCATTGTGCCGTTTTGCCTCCAGGCCATTTGTGTATCGGACATATTCCTAAATGATACTTTAGAATTTTTACCTATATTCCTATGGTCAACCTAAATTTTAGAATCTAACGTATTTTGTTTTTTGATGTTGGACTTATTAAAGAAGTATATTTACACAGTCACTAGTTTTCAAAGTCTGTCCAATCCCAAGCAGTATATCCCTTCTTCTTTGTTCTTTCCTGTAGGGCCTTCTTTTCCTTTGGTAGTTATGTGCTCCCTTTTCTGATAATAGTAGATAGAATAAGGATCTTGTGCATTGCTGAGGACAGTCCCATGGATGAGTTAATTCTTGGAGGACAGCCATCTGAATTGCCAAAGAAACATATAATAATTTTAATGCCTTTTAATGCCAGATGTTTCCTGGGCATGACATATTGAATTTCTACTTTATTGGAGGACATACATTGATTTATGGCAGTTTAGGAATACATTTTTGGGCCCTGTGTGGTGGTTTACATCTGTAATCCCAGCACTCTGGAGGCTGAGTCTGAAGGATCTTGAATTAGAGGCTAGCCTGGGTTTCACATTCAGAACCTGTTTCAGGGTTTTTTTTTTTTTTTGTCCATTGTGGGGTTTGAACTCTGGGCCTGTGCGCTATCCCTGAGCTCTTGTGCTCAAGGTGAGCCCTCTACCACTTGAACCAAAGCACTACTTCCAGTTTTCTGGTAGTTAATTGGAAATAAGAGTCTCATAGACTTTCCTGCCCAGGCTGGCTTGGAACCGTGATCCTCAGATCTCTGCCTCCTGAGTAGCTAGGATTACAGGCCTGAGCCACGAGAGCCAGCCTTTTAAATTTTTGACAGAGGCAATATTACCTAAGTAGTCAAACCCAAAAAGTAAATGACAGAGTGACAGTAAAACCAATCTGATGTTAAAAAGAGACTGATAGTTTCATGTACTTCTATATTAAAAGTATTAATTTTGGGCTAGGAAAATAGAAAGCTTACTTAGCAAGTCTGAGGCTCTGAATTCAAACCCAATACTACCAAAGAAAGTTAGGAAAAAAATTTAAAAAGTATATTTTGAGTAGAAAGCTCATATTTACTTTCCCTAGTTCCTCTCTCCCTTCCCCCTTAATTTAGAAGAATTACATTAAGGTAGTAAATAAAGAGCAGAAAACAACCTCAACAGACCAGATCAACTTTAATAGAAAATTGACGAGGGGTGCCATGGTGACCTGAGGAGAGACAGGAGACACCAGGCTTGGGGTAGTGGCGGCAAGGGATGGAGGGCCTTAGTAGAGTCATAATTAGGGGGCAGGGTCACAGGCAGTTGACCTCAGTCCTGCTGTCCAGAAAGAAATAAGGCTAGAGTCATAGCTCAAGTGGTAGGCATCCAGCCAAGCAAGAAAGCTGAGCAGGTGAAAAACTCTGAAATCAAACCCACATATTGGCAAACAAAGGAGCATGTAGCACAGATATGCCACAGGAAGACAGTCCAAGTCAGCCATTTTGTACTGCCTTCTTTATTACAAACCTTGGACCCTTTGGTTAAATAGTGAGGATTAGAATCCTTGAAGATGGCTTTCCAATTGGTGGGTCTCCTCTGTTTTCTGTAAGATTGTGACCCCCAAAACTTACAGTCTTTGTCCTTATTTACTCATTTTTGTCTTTCTTCCTCATTCTCTTGTAATGCTCTTCCCCCCCCCCTCTCCATTTTGTTGGGTAGGCAGATTTTAGTTTATCAGCTTATCCTGTCATCTACAAATTCAACAGGCCACAAATTCCTGGATTAGCTGCTTTCTATTAACTGGAATTAGGATGAGTTCTGGAAAAATTGGACAAATAGTTCTCTATTTGTATTTATGCCATAGTGACATTTGAATATATCGAGGAATGTTCTTTTAGTTTGTTGGGATACTGCTTTTAATAGAAACTTGAATAATGATGTCCAGATTGGTGTATCTAATTGGTTGTAAATTAATTCACTAGGTAGTTCAAGAGATCCTATGAGAGTTTGTTTAGTAAGTGGTTAGGGCAGGTTAGAGTTAGCAGTTTAGAGTTATGTAGAAAGAGCCTTCTAATCCAAGAGAAAGAATCTTAGATCTAATACGTATAGAACCCAGCAGGATAAAACAAGATATAGTATAGGGAACTGAATTATTTGGCGTAATGGTACTGGGAGACTTTTTCTGAAAAAGTAATAGAGAAATGTGAGGGTTAGAGTAATACAGAATTAAGTGACACATGGAGGATAGAATTACAATTTGGGATTCATAGACATAAACGCAACATTTATTCTTCCCAAATGGAAGATTATTTTGGGTGTTATCCTGGTTAACTTTGGAAAAGCTGCTATGCGAAATTATGCTGGATTGGTTTTAAGGATGTAAATCCCATATATCCACAGTTTGGGTAACAAATCTCTATAAATACAAGTAAGAGAAAAATCTCATTTACAAGAGAATAGCTAGTATTTACTATATGCAGTTATTAAGTGGACAAATTCTGTATCCAGAGGACACCATTGTTTATTTTGTAGCTACTTGCCCTCAGTTGTGGTATAATTGACATTCAGATCTCTTGGATTGTTGTATCTTTGTTATAAAGGTAAAGCTCCTATAAGTACACTGATTGCACACCTAAATGCCCTATTTTACTGTAAAATTATGTTACAGTCACTGTAAGCATTAGAGAAAAAATGTAGTTTTTTGTTAATTTAAGATCTTTTTCCCTCTCTTATACATATGAAACATACTACCAAAAATATTTGTGACATGGTTATGCAAGCCCATGTGTCTTATCTCTAAAGTAGCACTTTAGTGAGGGAAAGGACAACTTTTTTGTCTATATAGCATGCTTTACAGGGGAAGAAAACAATTGGGTTTGAACTCCGAAGAGTTTTTGATATGAAGAAATTTGATTGTGTAGAAGAAAAAAAATGGCCATTTAAACAGAACAATAAAGAATAAATTGGCTTAGTGGGCATAAGTAATTGACAGTCACTTAATGAAGTGGTGATTTAATATCATTACTGCAAATTAGCTGGTAGAAACATTACATACAAAACTTTTAGTTGAAAGTCTAAGATTATTCATACTAGATTAGTAATGGTAGTACTGAAAGTAAATAAATATTACTAGTATAAGTTTGAAATAAAAGACATCAGGAATTGATTTGATTAAAAAGGTCGATGGAGAGAAGTGAAAGGGTTTTGAGATTGTAAATTTGTGATTAAAAAAAAGAATCTACCACTGCAGATAAAGGGCAGTTGAGAAAAGCTAGTATAGTTTAAAGTACTGAGTTTAAATTATCTATATTTGATTTCAGTGGAGGAATTCTGAGAATGCTACTAGAATCAAGATTAGAATGTATTAGGCCTTGGGAAAAAATTGCAAAATCATATAATCCATCAATTTTATGATTGTGGCACATAAAAATCTGTGTCTTCTATTTCTCTGGGCCAAACTATCCACTACAGAAATAGGTTTGTTACATATTTTGAATGAATAATGAAAGAATGAACAGCTGTTCTTTTATTTTTTTAGGTTTTGGGGCCTGTCCTGGGGCCTGGGTGCTGTCTCTGAACTAACTTTACTATGCAAGGTTAACATTCTACTACTTAAACCACAGCTCCCTTCTGGCTTTTTTCGTGGTTAATTGGAGATAAAACTTTACTCTTCCAGCTTGCTTTGAACTGTGATGATAAGATCTCTGCCTCCTGAGTAGGTAGGATTACAGGTATGAGCCACTGGTCCCTGGCCTGAATAATTATTCTTTACAAAGTTATTTATTATAGTGGAATTTTATTTATAAATGCAACACCTTTGATCTCTAATGGGTCTGGCAATAATTTGTCTCTTTAAATTTAGTATCTTCTGCCAAGGGCTATTCAGATGAACAGATTAACTTATAGCTAAGACAGATAAAAGAAGATTATTTGAAACTTAGAGGACTTAATTTATAGAAACAAGCATATTCTTAGTAGCATAGTTATTTTTGAGGCTCATATCTTATAGAAAACATTTTGTAATTTTCTTCTAGCTCTATTACATTATGACCCTTTCTTGGTACACACACACACACACACATATGTATACCTATACATATATATGTAATATGTATATGTTAGAATACTATCTAAAATTGAGAATTTAAAATTAACTTCTTTCAGCAGTTCATTTTCAAGCTCCCCTATTCTTTAATTAATTAAAAGGTTTTTGTTAATGAAATTTACTGTTTAACGTCAGCTGAAGACTTCTAAAAATTATTGTGTAGTTAAGTAGTACATTTTTTTGTTATATTAAATGTTCATATTGAATGTTATGAACCTTTGCATGAATGGTGTGCTTATTTGAATACATAAGGATTTTTCTTTTACATTGATTGTGTTTTATGAAAAAGGAAGGTCACTATGTTTTATTTTTATAGGAAAGAACAAAAAACAGTTTCAAATTGGATTGTTTAATCAAAGCCAAGGTAGAGCAACTTGTTAAACACTTTAGAATTAGACTTTCCCTCCCCCTTCGGGTGTGATACTTTGAAGGCAGCTGCTGCAGATAAACTCTGGAGCCCCAGATGGTGGTTGCCTAATCCTCATGAGAATTCATGTCCTGGAAGCAGCTCTTATCTCTCCAGACCTGACATTGTCTGTGAGCTTTTGCTAAGGAGGGAATAATATAAACATGCTATGCATGAGTTTCACTTCTTGAATATGTCAAAGACACAGGAAGTTATAGCAAAGTATAACAAGAACAGAATTCACATTATTGAAAGTATTGTTGTTTAAAGCACTTGATGTGAGCTTGTGATGAGTGAAGATGTATACTTGGGAGGAAAGGCAAAATGAATTTTTTTTTTTCAGAAACAAAGATGCCATTCCTTCCAAAATCAAGAATTCAAAGATTTAGATTTGTGGTTAAAGATGTAATTCCTAGAAGAATTCACTTTTATCCAACAATCTTAAACAATCCATATTGTAAATGAACTTTCTGTCTTTTTTTCCCCCCTTAGTGATCAGCTCTGTTTTGAAAGTCAGAACAATAGTTTCCCTATTTTGGACTTACTGTTTTGTTCAAAAATCTTAGGAATCTGAACTGTGAGATTTGGTTAATGTCACCCATAAGTAATTGTCTCTTTAACATAGAAATCAAATATTCTGAAATAGGATTATAGAGAATACCTGTTTTATACAGGGATATTGAAACTGAGTAACTGGTAAATCATCTATTACTATAGTGAATAAGAAGTGTTTTCTATTATTTAAAAACAGTAAAATTTGTAGCCAAGTTTTATATATACTATCTCTCATTGCAAAGCCTAAGCATATCTTTGATATCTTATATTTCTTTCAACTAAATACTTTGTTCTTCAGCTTGTACAGACTTCACACTATTTCTTAAAGAGTATGTGATGCATATTACATTTTCATACCACTTCTCACTTGATTTCTTATAAGCTCCTATTGAAGAGACTTCTCATCATCAAATATCTCTTCTTCTGTAAAATCTTACTCAGGCTGCATAATTTTATTTTCTTTTTTCTTGGAATTTTATAGTCAGAGGAATCTTTCTAAACTATAGATTTCCTGACTTTGGTGACACATACCTGTAATTCAAGCACTTAAAGAGGAGGCAGGATGAGTACAAGTTTGGGACCGCCTGGGTTAACACAGCCAAATCTGTGTCAAAATAAATAAATAAATAAAATCAAGAGCTCAGGATGTAGCTTATTGGGAGAATGCTTGCTTATGCACAAGGCTCTCCAGCACAGACAAAAAAAATTATTTGATTTAAAGTTTAAATGAAAAATGCACAGATTTGAATTTGCTATTCTTGTAGACATATATACATACACACACACACACACACACTTAACATTTATATGAAACTTATAGGCTCTGTATTTGACTGGTTTCATGTTTTAGTCCAATCTAATTTCCTGCCTCTTTGTTCTTGGCTTCTGTCCCATCACTGAGTGAGTTGCAGTTATTTTTTCCTCCAAGTCTACTTTATATTCATTCATTCATTCATTCATTTATTGCAGTGTGGCCCTTGAACTCAGTGCTTGGGCTCTGCCCCTGTGGGTTTTTTGTTGTTTTTGTTTTTTTTGCTCAAGGCTGGCACTCTACCACTTAAGCCACAGCTCCATGTGTAGCTTTTTTTTGGAGGTTAGTTGGAGGTAAGGGCCTCACAGACTTCCTTGCCCAGACTGGCTTTGACTTGTGATCCTCAGATCTTGCCTCTTGAGTAGCAGTGATTATAGGCATGAGCCACCAGCTCCTGTCACTCTTTTGGCTTTAAAAAAAAATAGAATTTTATTGTTATTATTAAGGGGTTGTGCAAAGGAGTTACTCTTTCATAAATCAGGTAATGAATTTTCTTTTTGACTCTATGTTTACTTTTAGTTCTTTATTTTCTCTTTCCTCAAATTCCTTTCCCTTAATAAATCATTTTTTCATAATAAATCCTATAAAAGTTATTCCAGCAACTCTGTATAATTTCCACTTCCTGCTCCATGCTACTGAATATGTGTGTGTTTATTAAGGCTATAAGATGAGGAAGGTATGGAGGATGTATAGCTAGTTCTGAGTCCTGAAATACTATCTTATGTTTTAGAAACCCAAGTTGAGAGTAGGAGCAGGAGCTTTTTCAAAAGGAGAGAATGAAGAATCTCAGTAAGAATTTGGGGGACATATGCAGCAGTTTATAAATTTTGCTTTATGGAAATTTGAGTTGGAATTATCATTACGGAATAAGAAGTGAAATCTAGAAGAATGGGCTCTTGGAAGGCTCTCTCAAAGTATTATGGTGGTATCATGTGCATCTTATAAATTGTGACTCTTAATTATTTCTCCCTCCCTCCCTCCCTCCCTTCCTTCCTTCTTCTTCGGTTTGAACTCAGGCCTTAGCTTTTTTACTCAAGACAGGCACTCCACCACTTAGGCCATACTTGCAGTCTGGCATTTGACTGGTTAATTAGAGATACAGTCTTTCGAACTTTTCTGCCCAGGCTGACTTTGCACCTAAATTGTCAGATCTCAGCCTCCTGAGAATGATCTACCAGCACCCAGCTAATTTTTTTTTCTATTTTTATGTTTTTAGCTAAAGGAGGTGAAACACAAACCAGAAAGACACAGAGAGATTAACTTGTTCAGGTCTTATAGTTTGTTAGTGATTAAAATGGGTCAGTTCTATCCATTGTTCTCTTCTAACACTGAATTAGTTTTATACTGCAGTGGCTCACTAGGCTTTCCTTGATTTGAAGTAGAAGAAGCAGGATCAAAGGGGTAAAGGACAAAAAGTAATACGTAAATGTGCTCCTCTACTTTCTCATTTCTTTCCATTTATTCCATTTATTGTTAGTGCATCATAATTTTCTGTGTTTCCATCTTTGAATAACTCTGTTGAATTGCCAATAAAAGAAACCAAAAATAAAAAATACTTTCAAATGGAAAAAATGACAGTTATGATTTAAAGTCTGTGTTGTTTTATATTCTTAGGAAACTCAACTTCTGAAATAACAAGATCATTTTTTATGTAGGAAATCTAGTGGGTGAGAGGGAAGCCAAAACTGACTGAAGAATCAAGTGGTCTGCATTACGTTAAAAAGTTGAATATATTTAAGTCAGCAGGGTCCAATGACATGCATCATAGGGCACTTAAAGATCTGGCAGATATCATTGCAGAGGCGCTAGAAAATTACCATGCACAGGATGTGAAAAGGACAGAGTAATGGTAGTGCTTCTAAGCTACCACTTTTGTTAGTCTAGTGCTCTTCACCACCTCCCCCTAAAGCTATAGAAACAAAGACACTATACAAAATTCACATTATTTGCCTTGCATTGGCCTTTGAAAACACCATTTACCCAGCCATATTCTATTTTCCCTTGGCATTTCCCAAACTTAGATATTCTAAATAAAACCAGTGTGGGTTTTAAGATGTTGTATAATGTCTGAGAAAAAGAGGCTTCCATTACAAGTGTTTCTAGAAGCCCAGTTTTCAGATTTCTATTAATATATTGCATAATTTGATTTTCCACCCAGCCTGGAATGTCTATTGGAGTGCTATGTTAAGATGAAATTAATTTTTATGCCAAACAAAAATGGTTTATATTCAGTAGATTTTTGTAATATTAATCTAGACTTTTAAATTTTATTTTATATATTCTGTCTGCTTTATAAGAGGATTTGAGATAGCTTGAGAGATACAACAAAGAGAAATCAAGCTGAAGTGTTATGAAAAAAATTAGATGCAGTTCCCTCTTCCAAGCAGCTAACTAAAGGGAAATGTAAGGAATTATATGTTTGTTATTTAATTAAAAAGATGTGCAATACTTTTAAAATTCATATAATATATAATATAAACTCCTAAGAGAAAGAACCATAAAGATTCATACTTTGGGGCTGGGAAGATGGCTCAGTGAGAGCGCTTGCCTTGCATGCATGAGGCCCTGGGTTCAGTTCCTCAGCACCACATAAGCAAAAAGAAAAAAGCTGGAAGTGGCGCTGTGGTTCAACTGGTAGAGCACTAGCCTTGAGCTGAAGAGCTGAGGGACAGTGCCCAGGCCCAGAGTTCAGGCCCCACAACCGGACCCCCCCCCCAAAAAAAAAAGAAAGATTCATACTTCTCTCTAGAGTTTAGCAAAAGTACCAGATTTCTTGATATGATTTATTTCAAGGAAATAACTTACTTCAGCAGGAAATCTAGGAGAAAAATTTGTCATTTGACTTATGAAGGAAACAGTGAATGGTATAAATTATAGGTGATTATTTCAGCCAAATTTTGTACCTTGCTTTTATTGAACCCACAAAAATCACAAATGATAATTCAGAAAGGGAGAATGTTATCTCTAAGAAGTAACAAGTCAAGCTGTGGGTACCTGTGGCTCACGCCTGTAATCCTAGCTACTCAGGAGGCTGAGATCTGAGGATCGCAGTTCAAAGCCAGCCTGGACAGGAAAGTCCATGGGATCTTATCTCCAATAAACCACTCAGAAAACTGAAAGTGGCGCTGTGGCTCAAGTGGTAGAGCACTAGCCTTGAGCTGATGAGCTGAGGGACAGTGCCTAAGCCCAGAGTTAAAGCCCCATGACTGACTAAAAAAAAGAAGTAACAAGTCATGTGGACCCAAATATAGTCCTAGCTCTGCTTTGAGCTCTGTGACCCTGGATGCTTTGTATCTTGCTGATCTTGATGGTTTCCTCATTTGGAAAATGGGGCTAGTAATACTTTTCTCAAAGAGATTTTTCTTTGATTAAGTGAAATAATCCACATAGCTACTGAACTATTTGTTTTCTTCTAGAGAGTATATATTCTATGTGAGCTTAGGTTCTCAGGTAAACAGACCTCGGGTTTTGCTATTGACCCTGCACAAGTTACTCTGTACATTTAAGCTAAGTAGAACAATTAACTAAAACCCAAAATAGAGCACTTATTCACAAGTACCCATAGTCATAGTATGATATTCTCAAGGATAGCTATTATCAGTTTGAATTGCGAGTCTATATAAATATTCATTTATGGTATGTACTTGGTTTAGGGGAATAATGTTGGTTAAAAATGGGGCCATATTGGGCTGGGAAGGTGGCTCAGTGGTAAAGCGCTTGCCTTGCATGCTTGAGGCCCTGGGTTCAATTCCTCTGCACCACATAAGCAAAAAGAAAGAGATGGTTATGTTATGTTTAGCCTCCACTACATATTTGCTATAACCTTTGTTATTGTCCTACAGTTCTTGGATATTCTGTTCTTATTTTTCATTCTTCTTTCTCTTTGCTTTTTCAGTTTAGGAAGTTTGTATTGTCATATCTGTAAACTCAAGACATACTTTCTTCATTGTTTTCCATTTTTCTAAGGTTTCTATTTAAAAAAAACCCTTCATTTCTTCTAAAGTGTTTTTTACTTCTCACATTTCCTTTTGATTTTTTTCTTAAAGAGTTTCATCTCTCTGCTTATCTATCTGTTCTTGCCCAAATCTTTCCCACTTTCCCCCTTAAACCCTTTGAATATTAACCATAGTCTTAAAGAATTCTGGTCTGGGAAGTAGCGCTGTGGCTCAAGTGGTAGAATGCTTGTCTTGAGCTGAAGAGCTGAGGGACAGTGCCCAGGCCCAGAGTTCAAGCCCCACTACTGACCCTCCCCCCCAAAAAAAAAAAAGAAATCAAAGAATTCTGGTCTGATACATTCTCAACATTTCCCCATATTAGACTCTGGTCTGGATGCTTGTTCAGCCTCTTTAAACTTGTTATTTTTTGGTAGTGGTGGTCATGATTATGATGATGTCTAGTAATTTTCTTGTGAAAATTTTATACTGGAGAAAAGGAATTAGAGCAAATACGCTTTCATTAATAGAATGATAAGATATGAGAATAAAAGGAAGCCATCTTTAGTCTATAATTAACTCTAAGTCTTTTGGTGAACCTATACTCTGGACTTACCTATTTTAGGTGAGAGTGGATGTCTAGAGGCGACTGCATGTTCTCCTTTCCAGATCTAAATTATTCTGATAATGCTTTAGCAGGTAAGAGTCTGTTTGGTAAAATAGTTTCTCTCAAGGACAAGCTTTTTGTTAAGAACAAATGCTTTAATTTATTTCAAAATGGTTCCTTTCCCCCTTCCTGGTCAAAGCAGTAGGAAAATTTTCTCTAATATTAATTATGAGAACCTACTAGAGTTCCTGGAGATTAAAAACAACAACAACAAAAAACTCCATCAAGTGTGTATGGGTCTTCTTTTGTGTGGGTGACCTTGGAGTTTTCAACTCAGATTTGTTTACATTTCTTCATTTATCAGTTCCAGCTTAGGCTTTCCCACCCTGGCATTGGTTCTTTGGAGATTCTTGCTTATAAGTTTTTTCTTTGAAGTTTGATTCTGTCTGCCTGTCCATTGCAATGTAATAGACAATGTAATAGAGTTACTGCATTTTGTTTGTATGTTCAAAATTTAACTTGTCTTGGGGTAGAGCGATTAGTTTTAAGCTCCTTATTATACACAAAACTGGAAACCAGACAAGCACATTGTTTTTACTTTGAGCACATTTATAGGTCAGTCCTAGCCTTCTAACCACAATATCTTTATCATTTGGTGCACAGCCTCGATGTTGGTCATTCTTAAACAAAGATAAACTTTGTGTTTCTATCATGTCTACTAATTTGGTTGTTTACTTAGATACTGTGAATACTATTGTAAAGATGTCTTCAGTTCTATCCAGTTGTTGGTTACTTGGAGATAAGTCTCTGGAACTTTTCTGCCTATGTTGATTCTAAACTGAGAATCTCAGATTTCAGCTTCCTGAGTAGCTAGGGTTATAGCTAGTTATAGACTGAGCTACCATTGCCTAACTCAATTTTCATTTTTAATTGCTTCTGTTAAATTCTACAGGGTTTTCTTGCTTGCTTGTTTTAAGTTAGTTACCTTCAGAGAAACTCCATAACTAAATTTATCTAAAGTTAAGAGTATGTATCAGGGGCAGGTATGGCAGCATATGCTTGTAACGTCAGCACGTGGGAAGCTAATAGATAATAGCTGTGAGCTATATGAAACGAGGCAGTGGCAATGACAAGTGAATGTGTAACACATAGTGGTTGATAAATATGAGCTGGCAATAGACTTACTTATGCTGAACTTCTTTCTGGTGTTTAGGTTTCACATCCAAGCCAACAGCAAATCCTGTCATCTTAAATCTTTGATTATAAATCTTTTGAGTATATCAGAATCTAGTTGCTTTTTAATCCACTGTGCTACTATCACCTTGGTCTTACCCTCTGTTATAGTCTGGATTGTTGCAGTAGTCTCCCTTTTTCTTGGTAATTAGATCATTTTAAACAAGTCAGATGAAGTCATTCCAATGCACAAAATTCTTCTGTGGCTCTATTTCCACTTAGAATCATACTTATTGTGTGTCCTATGGCATAAAAGTGGCCGTACACCAGTGGCTCATGCCTGTATTCCTAGCTACTCAAGGATGAGATCTCAGGATCACAGTTTGAAGCCAGCCCAGGCAGAAACGTCTTTGAGACTCTCTTTGTTGTTGTTGTTTGTAGGGCTTGAACTCAGGGCCTGGATGCTGTCCCTGAGCTTTTGTGCTCAAGGCTAGCAGTCTACCACTTTGAGCCACAGTGTTCTGGGGGTTAATTGGAGATAAGAAGCTCAGGAACTTTTCCTACCAGGCTTTGAACCATGATCCCTCAGATCTCAGCCTCCTGAGTAGCTAGGGTTACAGGCGTGAGCCACTGGCACCTGGCAAATATATGAGTCTCTGTTATCCAATTAATGGCCAGAAAACTGGAAGTGACACTGTGGCTTAAAATGGTAGAACACAAGCCTTGAGCAAGGCCTTGAGTTCAAGCCCCACGACCAACAATAATAAAACAACACCAAATGTTGTGTATAATCTGATTCTTCATAATTCTTCTTCTAATGCTCATTCATAATATACTTGTGCTACACTGAGTACTAACCAGTTTTTCAAAGTTTCAAGTACATTCCAGCTTATAGCTTTAGAACATATGCTCTCTATTTGTTGTGCTTTTCCTTAATAAAATGACTTTCTTCTTTATCAGATTTCTGCTCAAAATGTCATAGAGAATTTCTTTTATTGTCCTATATGAAACAGCAGGTTACAGACCTTACTACCTTTTTTTTTTTTTGGCCAGTCCTGGGGCTTGAACTCATGGCCTGGACACTGTCCCTGAGGTTCTTTTGCTCAAGGCTTAGCACTCTACCACTTGAGCTACAGCACCACTTCCGGCTTTTTCTTGTTTATGTGGTACTGAGGGATCACACCCAGGGCTTCACGCATGCTAGGCAAGCACGCTACCACTAAGCTACATTCCCAGTCCCTTATCATCTTTTTTTTTTTTTTTTTGATCCGGTCGTGGGGCCTGAACTCTTGGCCTGGGCTCTGTCCCTCAGCTCTTCAGCTCAAGGCTAGCGCTCTACCACTTGAGCCACAGTGCCACTTCCGGCTTTTTTCTTTTTGCTTATGTGGTGCTGAGGAATTGAACCCAGGGTCTCATGCATGCAAGGCAAGCGCTCTACCACTGAGCCACCTTCCCAGCCCCCCCCCCCGTTAATTTTTTGAATGCATATTTGAATAAATCCAGTGGGAAGGACAAGAAATTATCCCAACAATGGAAATCAACCACCATATAATAACATTAGGAGTCTGAAGAAGTGTGGAGGGAAGGTGGTTAGGTAGTTAGAATGTCTTCAAGAGAGAAGGTCCTGGATAGTAGACATGATGATTCTGAGGATTGCTTATTTGATGGTCTGATTACTTGGGCAGGTAACAATACATAAAGTCAGAGCTTTCTGTTTTATTGATCTCTATTTTTTTCTTAATCTACCAAGAACAAGTTATTTTTTCCTCTCCATTTGCCTATTTGCCCTCTTGCTGTATGATTAATTCTTTTGGGGAGGGGGATTAGAATGAATAAACTTGCCTCTACCCTTCTTGGCTTTCTGGATTATTGTTTGGCCATTTTCCAGTCTTTTTCTGTTAACTTGTTTATATTTCCTCTGGTGATTAGTTCTCTTCTCTCTGGCTTCATTTTTGTCAGGATGGGTGTTATATATGTGCACTTTGTCCTTGAATGTTAAGAACGTACTTGTCAAACTGACAGTTGGTGTGACTACTAGTTGCCACTTGACATGAAGAACGACACCTAAAAGTCTGCATTTGCAGCCTTCAAGAGACCAATATAAGAGGCTGTGCTTTTTTATCAAGTAGAAATAATGTTACTGATGAGCATCTAGTATTTGTGATACTAAAATGTGTCCTTTTTCTAAACTATGTATTCCCCTTGTACTATCTGTGCTACTTTTATATCAGACCTTTCTTTTATGGTGAATAAGAAAACAATAGAAAACAGTAAGAATTTTGAAGGCTTATGCCTAATAGTGAACAAGTTTCATTTCATTTTTCTGTACATCACATCATTGGTCTCCTCCCTCTGTTTTGACGTTTTGGTGGTAGTGAGATTGGAATTCATAGCCTTAGGGAGTTAAAACTGCCTTCCTAGGCAGGTATTCTACAACACTTCTTTTTTTGCTTTCATTAATTTTCAAATGGGATCCTGCCTTTTTGTGTAGGCTTGCTTGGGTGGCTTTCCTCTTAGTTATGCTTCCTGAGTAGTTGGGATGATAGACATTCACCACCACACTTAACCTTTTATTGTTGACTATCCCAACAATAAAAGTCTTGACTTTTTGCCCAGGCTGGCCTTGACAATCTCAGCTCTCTTAATACCTAGAATAACTAGGAATGAGCCACCAGACTTTGGCCCAACCTACCTTTTAAAATCTTATTTCTTTGCTCCTTCTCATATGCCTTCTATTCTATTCTGTTACATTAGTTTTCCTCTGTAGTCTCTGACATACTCCCTTGGAAACGTAAGGGTCAAGTACTTTTGTCTCTCTTCTTAATTCAGTCATCCTTTAAGTTTTTATCTTTTTTATATTTGTCATACTTTTATTTGGTTGTATAGCTGAGTAATTTTAAGTTATTCTTAAGTTTACTTTGGTCAAATAAGTCTCTGTGTGTCATTATCTCTGTCTATCTCTCCCTGCTCATATAGTCCTTAGAGATTTATGCTTGTACTTCCTTGTGGCTTTGCTTTTTTCTTTTTCTTTTCTTTTTTCTTTTTTTTTTTTGTTGGTCATGGGCCTGAACTCTGGGCCTGGGTGCTGGCCCTGAGCTCGTCAGCTCAAGGCTAGTGCTCTACCACTTGAGCTACAGTGCCACTTCCGGCTTTTTCTGCTTATGTGGTGCTGAGAAATCGAACCCAGGGCCTCGTGCATGCAGGGCAAGCACTCTACCACTGAAATACCATCCCAGCCCGACTTTGCTTTTTTCTGTACTTCCACTCAGCCAAGAAAATATTGATGTCTTTAATCATTCACATAGTGAACTTTTCTGATTACTTGGAGGGGGTATGACAATATTTTAACCTTTTATTTCTAAATCAACTTGGGAATTAACAATTCTACATTATCAAAATCTTCACAGGTAAACAAATTATGTTACTCATGACCTTGTCTCCATGAAGGACAAAGAAATATTTGAATATTAATTCCTACAAACAGTAAGACTGGAGTTGAGAGCAAAATATTTCAATGAATATGTCTTCTATAATAATAATGTTACTGATTATTTAAGCTTAATGTGATTCAGCATACATATGTTACTTGAATGATAGGTGGTTTTCTTTTGTTACAGTATTTTGAAAAATAGCATAAACTAGACTTTGAATCCAAGAATAAATTTTATATTTTTCTGGGTTTTGTTTTACAGAAGAGATCTAGTCATTCAATCAAGGCTGTTGCTTTTTCTCCTTAGCTTCTGGATAAAGTGTACATTCAAACCACCTTTTGTAACAATTACTGAAAAAAATCTCAACTACAACAGTTTAAAAGAATATTATTTGCTTTTCATATTAGTGATGAAATACTGACTTTCTAAGGATGTTTTGATTGCCAGTAGACATATTTTGAGTGTTATGTAGTAAGAAGTAGTTTTTATAACTTAATTCTCAGTGCTTTTATTAAAGTTTAGTTTTTATGTCTTACATGTAGGATATAATGATATGACACTGTATATTTGACATTTTCCACTGCAGAATATTAATAGGTAAAAATTGCCAAGCAGTCTATAAAGGATAATTGTTGCTAGTATAAAATATTTGTCATTTCTCAGAAAACCTGTGGCTAAAAGAGTAGTTTTTACTCTGTACCCTATGTGCCCTTCTTCCAGATCATTTTGGTAATGTCTGAACAGATTTTTACTTGATATCCAGTGGTAGAGGTTCTACTAGCATATCTATGGAGTAGAAGGCAGGATTGCTAGGAAACCTCCTATGATGCTCTAGGCAACTGCCTACAGATAATTTTCTAGCCCAAAATATCAGTACTAGAATTCAGAAACTTGCGCTAGGGACAGATGTCACTCTTCCACTTAAGAACAAAAACTTAATTTGATTAGAGCTATTTTTATCTTTCTGTGTATACAAATTAGTCAACCATTATCCTTCCTTTTAAAACATTTCTTAAAAAGAAACTTTTTCTTTTGAAAACTACAGATTTCAAAAAAAAGAAAACTACAGATTTCTAAAAACAAAAATATATAATATTAAACATTAAATATAAAAATATATATCTAGGGCTGGGAAGGTGGCTCAGTGGTAGAGCGCTTGCCTTACATGCATGAGGCCCTGGGTTCGATTCCTCAGTACCACAAAAGCAAAAAGTAAAAAGCTGGAAGTAGCGCTGTGGCTCAAGTGGTAGAGCAGTAGCCTTGAGCTGAAGAGCTGAGGGACAGCGCCCAGGCCCAGAATTCAGGCCCCATGACTGAAGAGCTGAGGGACAGCGCCCAGGCCCAGAGTTCAGGCCCCATGACTGGACCCCCCCCCCCGCAAAAAAAAATATATATATATGTATATATATATATATATATATATAACTAGCTGGGTGCTGGTTGGCACTTGTATGGCTAGCTACTCAGCAGGCTGAGATCTGAGGATCTAAGTTTGAAGCCTTCCCAAGCAGAAAAATCCCTTGAGAATCTTTATCTTCAGTTAACCACCAAAAAGCTGGAAGTGGAGGTGTATGGGTCATAAGGCCTGAACTCAGGGCCTGGCCACTGTTCCTGAGCTCTTTTGCTCAAGGCTAGTGCTCTACCATTTTGAGCCACAGTGCCACTTCTGGTTTTTGAGTGGTAATTGGAGATAAAAGTCTCACGGGGACTTTTCTTCCCAGGCTGGCTTCGAACCTTGATCGTCAGATCTTAGCCTCCTGAGTAGGTAGTATAATAGGTATGAGCTACCAGTGCTTTTTATTGTTGCCAATCTGTTGATAAGATGATTGTATATCTTTAGATATTGAGTAAATGTTACATTAATCTGCATGACAGTATAAAAATATGTATAGATGTATGGATTATAGTCTTACCTATGCACTTCCTACCTCCTGTCATCTTTCATTCCATTGTAATCTGCATATTCTTTTAAAGAAACATGGTACATTCATTTGGTAGTGCTATCTTCATATTTCCCTAAGTCATTGCATAGTAGATAATCAGTATTGAAAAGCCATTGGGGGGCGGGCATTAGAAATGGAAAAGATTTATTTAAAAGTTTTTAGGTCCAACAAGGCAGGCTGTGGTGGCTCATGCCAGTAATCCTAGCTACTCAGAAGGCTTAGATTTAGGATTGAGATTTGACGCTGCCCCAGGCAGAAATACCCAACACTCTTGTCTCCAATTAAATACCAAAAAGCCAGTAGTAGAGTTGTGGGTAGAGTGCTGACCTTGAGCTGAAAACCTCATGCACGGCACCCAGGCCCTGAATTAAAGCCCTAGGACTAGCACAGAAAGAATAAAAAGAAGGGAGGGAAGGAAGGAGAAAAGAGAGAAAGAAGAAGGTAGAGAGAAAGAAGAGAGAAAAGAAAAGAGAAAGAGAAGAGTGAGGAGGGAAGTTCTTTAGGTCCTTAACCAGTATTTAGTGTGATATATTTGCTCAGTGATAACTGTGTGTGTGTGTGTGTGTGTGTGTGTGTGTGTGTGTGTGTGTGTGTGTGTGTGTGTGTGTGTGTGTGTGTGTGTCTGTCTTAGAATTCATCAGCCAAGAAAATTACTATCAGATATTTCCTAAAGAATCATTTATTCTTAGTTTAGCTCTCCCAAAATAATTTGCATATCTCAGTAGCAAAGCTCTAAACTTCATTTATTCAGTAGTTTAACATCAAATCATACTGCCACATTTAGTAACACATTTGAGTACACTATGTAAGTTCAGAATATGAATTATCTGGTATTGATCCCCACTGCATTAAGTTAATCTTGAATTGTTGGATTGTTCTAAGAAAACATTTTCAAAGATGATATTCCCAGATATTACTCCCAGATGTACAGAACGGTAGATAATATTTTTATGTTTCATTGAATGAGCCGTGCAGCTTGAAACAGTTAGATCTTTGAAACATTTTTATGGCCTTTAAAATTGATTTTGTTGTATCTTTCAGAATCTATGACATTTTTATCTTAAAAAAAACAATTTTTAAGTCATGTTCTGATTCCCTGACCAATATATGAATACAATTAGTTAACTAGTAACAATGCCTTCCAACTTTCAGACCACTACATATTTTAACCTCTTGTCTTTTTTCAGTAGATTGGTTTTCTTTTGTAATTATATCTGATAATTTTGTACAGTGATTGTTGGAGATATTAGTTAGTGAAAACATATTTGAGGTGTAGAACATGTTCTTTCCCAATATTAGCAATAATGAAGTTCAATATCAAGACAAGTATATTTTTGGAATTAGGAATTGAGTTGGTAGTTTTTGTGATGCTAATATTGCAGCGTAGGCAGTTGAAGTAAAGTGTATTTCTGATGTGATCTTAGAAATCAGGGTTCAGGCAAATAAAAACTTTATTTTGTAAATTAAAGCTGTCCATCTATTAAATTTTAATGACATTGGTATTCTGCTTGCTTTATGAAACCCTTTATTACAAACAGTTATGAATATGAACATCTCATTTGACTACTGATGAACAGAGGGGAAAATCTAAATTAAAACTTTAAATACCACTATTTAATTACCCAAATGGCTTTGACTGTGTTAAAGAGTGCCTGGGATTATTCTGTTTTTCAATTTGTTTTAATGCTTCCTTGGTAAAAGCTGATGGATTCCCAGGCCCATTGCTGTCACTGATGAACTATATAAAGATAAATGACATTATGGTAAATTCCACTTAATGACACATTTTTAATTTTCAGAACACAGACATTTTCAGGCTTGTGAATGAAGGCTAATTACCTCAAGATCAGAACAAAATAACTCCTCATTTCGAAAGATAATAGAAAAGGAATGTTGCAGATTAATGATGCTATTTATCTTTAAAGGAAAAAAATTTTATCTTTATCCAGATAGCATAGCTCCCCGAGGAGCATGATTATAAAATGAATCTGAAGTCGCAACTTAATAGGTTATTAAAATTGTGAGTGCAGGCTCTCCTGCTTTAGTCTTTCCATAAATTTAAATTGGAGGTCTGCTCTATTCAAAAGGAGCAGCTTGTTTATGAGGCCTAAGGGAACAACATACCTTATTGACAAAAGATGCACTTAACCTCAGTCTAATATCTTGTTTCTTTATTTCTCTGAGTTAAACTCAACTCTTTGAAAAGTATTTTGAAAATTTTTTCCCACTTTTAATTAATATGTAATTGGATGGACCACACGTGGAATTGTTTAATTAAGATTAAAATAAAAATGAAAATTGAATGCCTAGTTTGCAATGTGATTTAATTGTATCTATCTGTGTATATATATTTTTAAACATTTTAATTTTGTTACTTAGAAGGAAAATTCTAAGGAAAATAAATATCTTGTTCTGTGAATGTTATTTCTATGGTCACAGTTAGAATTTACATAGGAATTGTTCAGTAAATTGTTATTCACTGTTAAAAGATTAGCTATAGTCTTACAGAAGTAAAAGTAGTGACATAGGTAATATTACTTGATCATAGAGGCTTCAAAAACGTTTTTGCTTAGGTGATATTATTTCTTTATTAACAATGTCATATAACATTTCCTATAATTTTTATTCTTGTCTTTTTAGATAATACATGATTTCCCTGTACATTCATTATATTTCTGAGCCACAGAAAAAGGTTTATGACCAGCATCTATCAGAAATGTGTGTTCTAACACTATTGTATTGTTCAGAAATACTATTTCCCCCATTTTTGCTATGATATTTGCTCTAAGTGGTTAGAGAATACATACTTTACCTTAGGAACAGCAGTGTACTGAATTACCTCTAGCATAATTTTGGTGTAAAACTTTTTGTAGAGACATTTCTTAGGACTGTCATGAACAGAGTTCTTTGTAATTATATTGCGATATGCTATTGGGAAGTCTCTGTTTTTTAAGATGATCTTGCTTAGGTAGTTTTGATTATTTAGGTTGGGGTAATTTTGAATTTTTTCAATATTTTATATTGTAAAGATACTGTACAAAGGGGTTACAGTTACATGAGTAAGGTAATAAGTATATTACCTATTGAGCATTGTTTACCCCCTCCTTTGTTTTTCCCTACCATACTTCCCTTACTTCCTCACCTCCCCAACTCCACTTCACCTCCCCCAAGTTGTAAAGTTCCTTTTCAACATTGTGTCTTGTACTCATTGTTACAGTGAGTCAACCTGTATCCTTATTTCAGCATTTTTTCCCTTCTCCTCCCCAAATTAGAAAAATGTATATACAAGATGCAGGGCACTGGAATCAAATACAGTGACAACAGGGGTTATACAGTGCAGGAAGAACATAGAAAAGAAACAAAAAATCACATAGTACATTAAAAACAATCACAAAGACAGAACCTCTTATGTCTCTATCTTGGGGTTCATTTTGCTAAGCATCATCTCATCTGGTCACATGTACATAGCTTTTGACCTTTTCTGCTTGTCTGGTAAGATTATCCTAGAGGTATACTAGTTATTGCAAATAAGGGAAACCATGGGACCCGTGTTTCTTTGGGTCTGGCTTACTTCACTTAATGTAATTTTCCCCAAGTCTTTCCATTTCCTATCAAATGGGGCAGTGTCATTCTTTGTGATGGAGGCATAAATTCCATTGTATATAGATACCACATTCTCTTATCCATTCATCTACTGAGGGGCATCTGGGTTGGTTCCATATCTTAACTGTGGTGAATAATGCTGCGGTAAGCATAGTTTTGCTGGTAGCTTTAGTATGGCCTTGTTTGTGTTTGTTTGGGTAAATGCCCAAAAGTGGGACTTTTGAATTCTTATGAAGTAATTTTTTAAGTAATTTTAAATTATTGCATCTGAAACCAACTTCCCTCTTTACCCTCCCTCTCACCTTCTCTTCTTTCTTCCCTCTCTTCCTCCCTCTATTCCTTCCTCTCTCTATTCCCTCCTCCCTCTCTCTCTGTCTCTATCCCTCTCATCCTTTCTGTCTCCTTAGTGCTGAGGATTGAATCCAGGGCCTTGTGCATGCTAGGCAAGTTCTTAACCACTGAGCTATAACCTCAGGCCCTATCTGTCTGCTACTAATATTAATACTGCTTTATTAATATTTATTTTGTTTCCAACAGCACAAGGCTTTCTTCATATTCTTTCTTTAAAAAATTTGCTACAAGGGCTGGGAAGGTGGCTCAGTGGTAGAGCGCTTGCCTTGCATGCATGAGACCCTGGGTTCGATTCCTCAGCACCACATAAGCAAAAAGAAAAAAGCCGGAAGTGGCACTGTGGCTCTAGTGGTAGAGCGCTAGCCTTGAGCTGAAGAGCTGAGGGACAGCGCCCAGGCCCAGAGTTCAGGCCCACGACCAGACCCCCCAAAAAAACAAAAAAATTTGCTACAAGTGTATCTATCTTTTAGCCACTTACTAAAGAAACTAAGAATTCTGAAAATTTTGTTAGAAAACTCTACTATGGAAAACAAAAATCGTTTTTCGTAATTAATGGTGATATAACTCATTTACATAATGATCTTATTTCCAATCCCTAACAATTTTTGTAGAACTTAAGTATGTTTCAGCAATTCACCATTGGTATTTTCCAGAAGGGGTGTAGGCATCGTGTTGTAAGATAGTCTATAGTATTATCCAATGGTTTGGAGGGTGGGAGATTTTTTTTCTTCAATTTCAGTCTTTTAAAAAATTGATAAAAATGTCTAGGAATTCAAACCACATTTAATGAGCCATTATATTACACTATAATATAAAGACAAGAACTATAGTACTTTGACACATCATTGCATTGTTCTCTTATTAACTTAACATGGACACCTTTTAGAATATATGTAATGGATGTTTCCTACCTAGTTATAATCCTTGAGGTAAACAAAACCAATGACTCACTGTTAGAATAATACACCGTCTTGAGCTGAAGAGCTCAGGGACAGTGCCCAAGCCCAGAGTTTAGGCCCTGCGTCTGACTAAAAAAAGAAAAAGAATAATATACATTAAAATATTCTAAACATTTGTGGTATTATGTGCATGTTCCTGTTTAATAGTTCCTCACTGTTACTATTTATTTCAAAGTTTCAACAGTAACTCTCACCTAGATTTACTTACTAAAGGTGAGTATATTCTAAAGATACATATAATTTAAGCAGAGTTCAAAATAATTTTTTTTGGTGGAACTAGGGTTTGAACTTACATGCAATAAGCGTTTCACAGAATTTAACACCCAGTCATGATAGAGCAAAACACTAATTGTATGTATATTTATGTGTAGCAAACAAGTAGTAAATGGGGTGCATTTTTGACTAAAAGTGATGTTTTTTTTCCTAAAACATACAATTAAAGATGAATGCTCTCATTAATTCTCATTCTCATTGGGAATAAGATGAAGCTGTTCTCATAGTTCTACTTTCTCTATATTATAATGATACCAGTGCAGTAAGACACACAAAAGGATAAGAAAGTTAAAGTAGGCTTTTTTTAAAAATAGAAGATCATAGAGAATCTATTAAAAAATCCATTTACATGCCAGGTGCCAGTGGCTCACGCCTGTAATCCTAGCTACTCAGAAGGCTGAGATCTGAGGATCGCGGTTCAAAGCCAGCCGGAAGTGGTGCTGTGGCTCAAGTGGTAGAGCGCTCTCCTTGAGCTGAAGAGCGCAGGGACAGTGCCCAAGCCCAGAATTCAAGCCCCGTGACCAACCAAAAAAAAAAAAAATCTATTTACACAGTGGCTCATGTCTGTAATCCTACTCAGGAGGCTGAGTTCTGAGGATCAGGATCCAAAGCCAGCCCAGGCAGGAAAGTCTATGAGACTCCTCTCCAATTAACCAGAAAACAAGAAGTGACACTGTGTCTCAAAGTGGTTGGTAGAGCACTAGCCTTGAGCAGAAGTGCTTAGGGACAGCACTCAGGCCTGGAGTTCAAGCCACATGACAAACAACAACAATAAAAATTTCTATTTACGAAATAGTAACTGGAACCATGTGTTAGTGGTGCACACCTGTAATCCTAGCTTCTCTGGAGGATAAGTTCTGAGGATTGTGGTTTGAGCTAGCCCAGTCAACACAGTCTGGTAGACTGTTAACCTCTAGTTAACCAACAACAACAAAAGCTGGAAATGGAGCTGTGGCTCAAGTGGTATAGTGCTAATCTTGAGCAAAAAAGTTCAGGGATAATGCCCAGGCCGAGTTCAAGCCCCAAGACTGATGTGCGTGCAGAGGTATGTGCACACACACACAGACAGATTATTAGCCTCTGAAAGGTTAAATGATATTGTAGGCAAGTCAGCGTAAATCCATTCAGTGTACTATTGAAAAAACTGAAATAATTATGTAGTTACACTGAGAACTTAAATGAGAATTATAAGAGCCTGAATCTCCAAACCTTCAAAATGCTATTTTATTTTTAAAACATGGTGTCTTCTACAATGTATATAGAATTTTGTATTAGATGCTACATGTACTAGGTTTTGGAAAACATTTTTTCCTCATTAACATTCACTCCCTCTGTCATCAGAATACTATTCTGATTGAAAAATTATTCCATAGGATTTGGATGGTGATGATGAGTGATGATTACTTATCATTACCCTATACTCTGCTGCTCCTGCATTTAGATTGGGCACACAATTCAAACCTGCCTGATACAATCTCCAGATCTGAATGGAAAGGAATGATCCAATTGAGTCAATGAAAGAACTTCTTAGAGCTCTTATAATAAATACAAGCAACAACAACAAAAAACCCAAGTGTGTCTCTAAAATAGGGGTTTTAGGACTGTTTGAGGTCTAATCTGACAAAATTCATGTTCTTTCGACTCTAGCTAGCCTCAGAATAAAGCAAATCAGCACAGAAGGTAGAATTGAGAAAAGGAGTGAGTTATGCTTCAGCTTCTAGAATGTATGATCTAGGCACACAAATGCCTCAATTTTACAATTACAGATAGCCTGTAAATCCCTTGCCCTCATTTTTTTCTTCTTACCAGATTTCTGTTATTTGCATATAAGGTTCCAAATTACTAAGAGCCACTATGACTAACCACTTTCTCTCTTGATCTTGAATCTTGTCATTCCTTTTTGTGGTACAATTTCTGCTACTATCAGTAATTCCCTGGTTCTGCAGTAGTGAAGAAGGTGGACAAATATCTGAGTTGGGGATATTTAGTCTACTTAATTGTTATCTGACCTTGTGACTAAACAACATGTGAAGTAGGACACAAAAATCTCTTTTAGGAGATCATAATGGCTTAATGCAGTTTGTTTCATACATAAAACTTGACTTTAATTAAAAAAAAACATTTCAGGGGGCTGGGAAGGTGGTTCAATGGTAGAGCGCTTGCCTTGCATGCATGAGGCCCTGGGCTCGATTCCTCATAAGCAAAAAGAAAAAAAGCCAGAAGTGGCGCTGTGGCTCAAGTGGTAGACCACTAGCTTTGAGCTGAAGAGCTGAGGGAGAGCACCCAGGCCAAGAGTTCAGTCCCCACGACCGGACTCCCCCCCAAAAAAAAGAAAAAAAAGAAAAACATTTCAGATAGGAGAGAGATTTGACAAGTTGGACAACATTAAAATAAAAAGTTTCTGCTGAGGAAATAGTTACTAAACTAAAAAGACAGCCAACAAACTGGGGGAAGATCTTTACCAGCAGTTTATAAGACAAAGGCCTAGTATCCAATATATACAAGGAACTCAAGAAACTAACCCCTCCCAAACCTAATAAACAAATCACTAAATGGGAAAGGGAGCTAAGGAAAGACTTTTCAGAAGAAGAGGTAAGAATGGCAAAGAAACCCAAGGAAATGCATAAAGGAAATGCAAGTCAAAACAATTCTGAGATTCCATCTCACTCCAGTTAGATTGGCCAACTTTGTGAATTTGAACAACAAATGTTGGCAGGGATGTATGGAGAAAAGAAACTCTATTGCACTGGTTGGTGGGAATCTTAACTAATACAATCACTCTGGACAGCAGTCTGGGGATTCCTCAAAAAACTAAATGTAGACCTTCCCTACAACCTAGCCATAACACTCCTGGGCATTTACCCTGAACATCATGAGCGAGGATATAGGACACCTGCACATTATCACACTATTCAATAGCCAAGATATGGAAACTGCCCAGATGCCCCACAATAGAAGAAAGAATAAAAAAATGTGGTACCTATACACAATAGAATTTTACACAGCCTTTCTAACGCATTTATAAGATTATCTCTTGGTTGCTTTGCATGTCCCTCCCCCACAGTATAACCCCTGCTTTCACTATATTTGATGTCAGTATAACTTGTGGAGGAGATGGGGAAAAACCAGTTGTTTAAGGATACAGGTGGACCTGTTGCAACAATGAGAAGTACAAGTTGTCATGTCCAAAACGAGCTTTACAACGTCGGAGTGGGGGGGGGAGGGGGGGAGAAGGATTGGGATGGGGGGGAGGGGGGAGGCTGGGAAGGGATGTGAAGGGTAAACAAAGGAGGAGGCTGCAATGCTTGGTAAGAAATGTACGCATTATCCTGCCAATGTAATTGTAACCCCTCTGTACAGTATGTTCACAAATAAAATTAAATTAAAAAAAAGAATTTTACACAGCCTAATGTCAGTGCAAGGAAAGGAATAGGACTAGAACAAATCATGTTAAGTGAGGTGTAAGTCAAACTCAGAGAGACAAACAGTGAATGTTCTCTGTGATGTGTGGAAATTAGACCAAAAAAGGATACTTACTCTTAGGAGAGAGAAACAAAGACAAATTGCCTAATCCTTATATAAGACAATATACATACTGAAACAAATTCCAAGAAACAGAAACAAGAGACCTCTCTTCTTCTTTTTTTTTTTTTTAGTTTTTAGGTTTTGATGATTATGTCTTCTTTACCTTATATAATATATGGTATATTCAAATGTACATCTTTAGAAAGCTTCTACAGAACTCAAGGGAAAAGGGTGAAAAAATTCAGCAGTGGAACTCACTGGACACTGATTAAAGTGAACTATATATCTTGTGGAGAAAGACAGGAGGGAGGAGGGACTGGGAGAGAATGAGAGAACAGAAGACACTGTACGACAGGAAAGGTACTCGTTACTTGACTCATGTAATTGTAATCCCTCTGTACATCACCTCTACAATAACAATAAATAATGAAAAAAAGAAAAATAGCCAGGCTCCAGGGGCTCAGGAGGCAGAGATCAGAAGATTGTGGTTCAAAGCTAGCCCAGGCAGGAAAGGCAGCGAGACTCTTAACTCCAAATAACCACCAGAAAATCGGAAGTGGTGCTGTGGCTTAAGTTGTAGAGTATTAGCCTCGAGCTGAGGAGTTCAGAGACAGTATCCAAGTCCAGAGTTCAAGCCCCACAGCCAACCAAAAAACAATTGTAGAAAGTCCTTTCACTAAGAGGTCCAATCATACTTTTAAAAACCCTTCCAGATATATAATACCACTAACCCCAACAGGAAATCAAAAATAGAGAAATTACTGGCAGTATTGACATTTATCCCAGATTGTTTGCTTCAAACCTGTTGAGGACAATGATAGCATTTCCCCCCCCCCCGCTCCTCTCCGTCTCTCCTGTTATCCGCTT